>NW_028281199.1:1230000-1480000 GCF_059751285.1 Brachycentrus maculatus
CGACTCGTTTTGTGTTTATAACAGCCGATATAATTAATATTTTCATTCATCATTTTCTTTCGGAATATTCGCCTTCGAAAAAACGTTATTTTCGTAAGTTGGCAATGAATGACGTTATTTTAATATTGATAACATTGCTAAATTATTGGCGGCTCTATTTGTTGATGTCTATGGTCCACCCTCATATTTGTATAACACAAATGGTAGTGTAATGGTGAACAAACAATCCACACTACTACTATTAGAGCTCTATAAACCAAAGACAATAAACTATATGACGTCATAAAACGTTCGATGACGGAAATTTGATGACGTATGCGAACGCACATTTTTCGTTTTGTAAAAATATCTAAAGTTTAAACCTTCATATATTCCTTATTTCTCTACATATTTTAATAGGATTGTTATTGATAGTCTTGTTATTTTTCATATTAATTTATTAGCCAATAATCACACTTTGTGATATTTATCCATTCTTCATTTCTTCTTCTTGGTGTAGGCCTTGTGGCCTGTTTTTAGGAAGGATTATTCCTCCTGCGATGTCGATTCCCAGCTATCGATCCATCTCTTTGGTGGTCCGCCCGGGAGTCGTCTGCTATGGGGTTGGCCGTACAGTGCGATGTGGAGGAATCTGGATGGATCTCCTCACATGCGCATACCATTGTCTCCTCTGTTGTCTTCCCCACCTAACGACATCTTCGATCTCGCATTTTACCTGATCCTGGCGTTTCTTATTCTATCTCGAAGACTCTTGCCTGATATGCTTTTTACAGTCTTCATTTCTTAATTTCGTTTATTTATTTATATTTCATCATTTACATAATTCAGGTTTTACCTAAAAAGATCCGTTGCGCAGTAAAAAGTTCAATGGGTGGCTTGATATTTATTTTGAATACTTTTTATTCTATTCTTAAACATTAAAAGCGATCCCCTGAAAAATCACGTTTTTGGCTTTATGGATAGTGACAAGTTTATTATATTGTAATCAAAGTTCTTACGACCAAAAAAAAAATATCGCTCACTCCTTTCAAGAACGTCATAAATCAAAAATCGTCAATTTTCTGTTGTGCATGTTTTCTGAATGCCCAGAAAATGTACTATATCCCAGCAAAAGAGGCATATTTTTAACTTAATATTTACCCGCTACAGGGCAGAAAGTGTTGTTTTTGCGTTTTGAAGAAAGGTATTGACTAATTATTATTTTTAAATAAACTAAATATTTTTCAAATGCAGAAAAAAACTTCAGGTTTTACCTGAAAAGATCTGTTGCACAGAAAAAAGTTCAATAAGTGGCTTGATATTTATTTTTAATACATTTTATTATAGTTTTAAACTTTAAAAACGATCTCCTGAAAAATCAAGTATTTTGATTTATGACGTTCTTGAAAGGAGTGAGCGATGTGTTCTATTATTTTAAAGTTTTAATAAATATAGAATTTTCCGATTGTGGTTTTCCTATTTTAATAACGAAAAGCACCTCTTAAAGTGACTTCATGATACTTTCAATTAGCAGATCGGCTGTCCAAACTCAAAACACAGTAAGGGACATTTTTTTGTAGTACGTTTTTTGTGCATTTTTGGACTAAGTAGATTCTACTTATTCCAAAAATGCATAAAAACGTACTACAAAAAAATGTCCCTTACTGTGTTTTAAGTTTGGACAGCCGAGATGTAATTATGTTTATTTCTCCATAGCAATTGTCCACCTCCGTAGTGTAATGGTCAGCACGCTCAGCTACCGTTCTGGAGGTCCCGGGTTCGATTCCCAAGGGGGGTAAAATAAATATGAGTGATTTTTTCACTGTAATATTTATTCAATATTACCATGGACTGGTACCTGAAGCGGAGGGCTGATCACCTTTCCTTCATGTGCAAACGATCAAGATAACACTGCGTTTATATGACACAGTGCCCTATGCACCATTGGGGTGCGGATAAGGGTTTTATTATTTATTATTAGCAATTGAAGCGCGGAATGCGTGCTAAATTAATAAATATGACAATGAACGCGATTATTTATAAGTCTCCCTTGATTCAATTTGGACTTGTAATACTTCAGTGTTAGGAAAAATATTTTCTTTTTATGTTTTTTTTTTTAATTTTCTGGAATGCTTTATTTAGCCAGTTTGTTTAGTAATATATTAAACCTTTTTTATTTATTTGTCGAAATCCGTTGTGTAATGGTCAGCACGGTCGACTACCGCTCTGGAGGTCCCGGGTTCGACTCCCAGCGGGGGTCAAATAAATATAAGTGATTTTTTACTCTTATTTTTATTCAATATTACCCTGGATTGGTACCTGAAGCGGGGGGCTGCGCTTTTCTTCATGCGTTAACGGATCAAGATAACACTGAGTTTTTATGATGCAATGCCCTATGCACTATTGGGGTGCGGTGCGGTTTGAAGTTGAAGTTTATTTATTTACAAAAATGGAAATAATTAACAAAAAGTTAGGATTTATTTTCTTATTTTATTCATTTAAACCCCATTATACGATAAATTGCCACTTAATTGTATTTAAACCCAGTTGACAGTTGACGTAATTGAATTTTTCTAAAAATTGCCCGTGAAAGCACGTGTGACCTCCAACGTAGCCGGTCACATACTGAACGCGATGCGCTTCCTTGGTATCAGTGTATTTGGCTACCGTGGTGGAAAAGTTCGGCAAGAATCACTGCATCATTATGAAATTTATCATTTTGCTCCAATATTAAATTCACTCAATTTACATACTATCGGAAGATAAATAAAACTTAACGTCGACTCCATATGAAGTGGGCAAAGGAAAAATACAATATCTCCTAGCGAGTTAAAAAGGTTAAGAGCCTCTGCTATATAGGATGCATTAATAAAATAGTAGATATTATTTTGTGACATCTCATCAAAGATGAAGAAGAATATGGAAGTCTGGGCATTCTTCTTCATCTTTGATGAGATGTCAAAAAATAATATGAAAATAACTCCTGTAATTGGAGATAATCCAGATTTTGTGAACAAGTATTTGGACACACTCAAAATGTTGTAAATAGTAGATACTTATATGAAAAATAATTATGTACTTCTTATATTATTCTGCGTAAAGTGGCAGTAAATAATAATACTATTTTGTCAGGGTCATTCCGGCTTTTAAACAACAATTTTGTAGTAATCTTTTTGATTCATTTGTTGGGGACAGTTTGGCCTTTTTTTAATAAATAAAAAAGACCTCGTATGTCTAAATGACGTAATTATGCACGTGGTATCCCACCAAAATAAAATACGCCGAATGATTTTTTCAGGTAAAAAAAATTAAACCGTGAAATAAAAATGTCTTAAAATATTTTGTAAAGACCTAATAAATGCTGTTGAAAAATAAGCGCGTAGAAAATCTGAAAAAAAAAATTACCTTGAAAAATCCTAAGAACCTATATTGAAGCCTCTGTTTTTTGTCATGGAATGAGTGAGGAAAGAACGGTAAAACAAATTTATGAGGCGAATGTTAGCGGGAAAAGAAGCAGAGGAAGACCGAAAAAACATGGCACGATCAGGTATGCCAAATACTTGAAAGTGGTCAGGTTAGGAGTCGTAACAATCAGCGGGTATGTATGAGGAGATGCATGAACGTGGAAGAGGCGAAGAATGTTTGCAAGGACAGAGTGGTGTGGCGCTCTATTCTCTCTGCCTACCCCTGCGGGGAAGCGGCGTGATGGTTAGTTAGTTAGTTTTTTTAGTTTTTTGTCATAAATATAAACTGTCCTTTTTTTACAACCAAGTGGGCCATGAAAAGATGTTTTTTTTTACGAAATGCACTTCAGCTCCCTTCGCTTGTCATCGGCTGGTTATTCGCGCTAGCGATCACATAAATCATATGATCATGGGTATGACTAATAAGCAAAAAAAATCAAATTCATATGATGCATATGAAATACTTACTCTACCTGTGGATGTGATGAGACGTCATCACAAGATGTCCCTCATTTAGTGTGGGTATATCAAATTTTTGGAAAAGAAAAATTTAAATAAAATGTGCAAAAGAAGGTATGCAGTTGACAAAACTTGATGAGGCAATAGGACATAAAGATCTGTCAGATTTAGATTCTTATTTAGAAAATATGACAACACGAATACGACAAATAAATGAGCTATGTGACAAATCTTGATTGATATAAGATATTGAATCCATAGGGTCTATTCAGTCTATTGTATTGTTTTTTCTTTCTATTGTATTTTTTTTTAGGAATGAACCTTATTAATTTATTTTTTGACTATATGTCGGGTTGTGGTCCCGTGGTTAGTGTCGCGGACTCTTAAGTCAGAGTTTCTCGGTTCGAACCCACTCTACCACAATTTGATACCTATTTCTAATAACGAGCCGCTTAGGCTTACAGAAATATTATAAAATTGAAATATTTGTGTAAACAATAAAAACACAAATATTTATCTTTAAAAACAAAAATCAATTCAAACCATTATCCTCACCCCAATGGTGCATAGGGCACTGCATTATATAAACACAGTGTTATCTTGATTGTTAACACGAAGGAAAGGTGATCAGCCCTCCGCTACAGGTACCAGTCTAGAGGGTAATATTGAATAAATATTAGAGTGAAAAAATCACTTGTATTTATTTGACCTCCTGGAAATCGAACCCGGGACCCCCAGAACGGCAGCCGAGTGTGCTGACCATTGCACTACGGAGGCGGACGAAATAATAAAATAAAGATAAAATACACACATCCACTGTCATTTTTAAGACATATAAACTGATTTTGGCATACGTAAATCCTTGTAGGTACATCGCATATTAAGGCAAGGAGTATTTTCTATGGCAAGTAAACGCAAATCCCACTTTTGAAAAAAATTGCACTTAAAAAAATTTATGAACAGTTTTACTGCCGATCTCCGCTAATTTATTGTTGCTGTTGCTTTCCGCTCTAGAAATATTCTCTTCTCTTCGTGTCTTGCCAGCTGCTCAGTTTGTAATATTTAGATTAATAAAAATTCAACTCTTGTAATACACATAAATACCTTGTCTTATAAATAAACATTTTTTATCTATTATTTTAAAACTGCGGTTGCCGACGGCGCTGATTGTATTTTTTTGTTAAAATAACAAACAAATTAGGTGAGATATGTGAACACAAATAAGTTTATCTCATTTTAGCAATGAAACGCGGGAATTGTCAGAAGCTTAATGACAAATATAAACATATAAGAAGTTTCAAACATATACAGCTGTCAAATACTATAAGGTTACTGAAAAAGACTTCCATAAGGGTTGACAGCCAATTTTGACCTTGGAAGATAATATAACCAATAGGTTCGTTATCCGTAGATAGAATTATTGAAACTTTATATAACCGGTTTCGACAAGAACCTTGTCATCATCAGGGTTTATGCAGTAAATTCTAAAACATTGAAATACTCATAGTTAATTACCCTTCCCTTACCAAAAACTTCCACCGGTTGGATAAAGTGTACCAACAAAAAGTGGTTAAAACAAAGTTGTTTTATTTTATAATGTTTATAAAATGTGCCACAAAGTATCAGCGAAAAACATTCAAGAAAATAATTATTTACTTTATAGGTGTCTTGATATGAAACATCTATCGTTCCTCTTTGTATGAAAGAAGATGGTAGTCTGAGCATCCCAGGACTTATGTCCTGGTATTTGACCTGGCTCATGACGTGGCATCTGATGCGAGCGTCGGATGTTAGGGATCTGGGCGTTAGGTTTGTGAGCACCTTGACATTTCACAATCATATATAGGCGGTCAGTGGTAATGCATTGAAAATGTTAGGATTTGTTCTGCGTACTGCCAGGGTTTTCGAAAATACCCGCGTGCTGAGAACTCTTTATAACTCCTTGGTGCGAAGTAGACTCGAGAGTGGTTCAATGATTTGGGGGCCACATGAGCTTAAGTACTCTCTTATGGTGGAAAATGTCCAAAAGAAGTATCTGAGGTATCTCTACATGAGAGAGTACGGCTATTATCCTTGGCTCTACCCGACCGAGTTTCTCCAGGGTATGCTTGGCTACAATAGTTTAGAGACTAGAAGGAATGTGTATTTGATTACACATTTTTATCGATTATTGCGTGGTATGATCGATAATCCTGAAATTATCCGGAGCATTGGTCTGTATGTTCCCGATAGTTACCTTAGACAGGCACAGATTCTTTCACATTCTTATACACACGACCAACCTACCGATGGTTATGCCTGTAGGAAGAGTTATCGCTATGAGGAACAATATCACGTCGGATATTGGTCTGTTCCATGTGTCTGAGGGGATATTCCCAAGCGGGATTATTCTATATCTGTAACAATATTGTTCTTGCTTACTTTCTAATTTATGTTTTAATGTTTACCTACCCTTTAAACTTGTATTGTAATGTATTAATAACTATTATAAAAATATTGAATAAATTGAATTTTATTATTTATATTCAAAGCATTTACTTTGTGGTCAAACATTTTAATTGATATTAGTAATGTTAGTAAATAACCACTCACCGACTACTTCTGTCTACCGGTTTCGAGACGTACCCGTCTCTTCGTCAGGACATACACTACAATTTAACAATCATGCGAACAACACTACACCACACCCACTTAGTACTATTCACATACACTATCACTACACATGCAAAACATGCAGAGCGAGTTGTTAGTCCCACCATGCTTTTGTTGTTGTTTCCCAAAAGCATGGTGGGACTAACAACTCGCTCTGCATGTTTTGCATGTGTAGTGATAGTGTATGTGAATAGTACTAAGTATGCATATGAAATACTTACTCTACCTGTGGATGTGATGAGACGTCATCACAAGATGTCCCTCATTTAGTGTGGGTATATCAAATTTTTGGAAAAGAAAAATTTAAATAAAATGTGCAAAAGAAGGTATGCAGTTGACAAAACTTGATGAGGCAATAGGACATAAAGATCTGTCAGATTTAGATTCTTATTTAGAAAATATGACAACACGAATACGACAAATAAATGAGCTATGTGACAAATCTTGATTGATATAAGATATTGAATCCATAGGGTCTATTCAGTCTATTGTATTGTTTTTTCTTTCTATTGTATTTTTTTTTAGGAATGAACCTTATTAATTTATTTTTTGACTATATGTCGGGTTGTGGTCCCGTGGTTAGTGTCGCGGACTCTTAAGTCAGAGTTTCTCGGTTCGAACCCACTCTACCACAATTTGATACCTATTTCTAATAACGAGCCGCTTAGGCTTACAGAAATATTATAAAATTGAAATATTTGTGTAAACAATAAAAACACAAATATTTATCTTTAAAAACAAAAATCAATTCAAACCATTATCCTCACCCCAATGGTGCATAGGGCACTGCATTATATAAACACAGTGTTATCT
This sequence comes from Brachycentrus maculatus, assembly GCF_059751285.1. NCBI lineage: Eukaryota > Metazoa > Arthropoda > Insecta > Trichoptera > Brachycentridae > Brachycentrus > Brachycentrus maculatus. The sequence continues at coordinate 1,237,368 of NW_028281199.1, forward strand.
TGATTGTTAACACGAAGGAAAGGTGATCAGCCCTCCGCTACAGGTACCAGTCTAGAGGGTAATATTGAATAAATATTAGAGTGAAAAAATCACTTGTATTTATTTGACCTCCTGGAAATCGAACCCGGGACCCCCAGAACGGCAGCCGAGTGTGCTGACCATTGCACTACGGAGGCGGACGAAATAATAAAATAAAGATAAAATACACACATCCACTGTCATTTTTAAGACATATAAACTGATTTTGGCATACGTAAATCCTTGTAGGTACATCGCATATTAAGGCAAGGAGTATTTTCTATGGCAAGTAAACGCAAATCCCACTTTTGAAAAAAATTGCACTTAAAAAAATTTATGAACAGTTTTACTGCCGATCTCCGCTAATTTATTGTTGCTGTTGCTTTCCGCTCTAGAAATATTCTCTTCTCTTCGTGTCTTGCCAGCTGCTCAGTTTGTAATATTTAGATTAATAAAAATTCAACTCTTGTAATACACATAAATACCTTGTCTTATAAATAAACATTTTTTATCTATTATTTTAAAACTGCGGTTGCCGACGGCGCTGATTGTATTTTTTTGTTAAAATAACAAACAAATTAGGTGAGATATGTGAACACAAATAAGTTTATCTCATTTTAGCAATGAAACGCGGGAATTGTCAGAAGCTTAATGACAAATATAAACATATAAGAAGTTTCAAACATATACAGCTGTCAAATACTATAAGGTTACTGAAAAAGACTTCCATAAGGGTTGACAGCCAATTTTGACCTTGGAAGATAATATAACCAATAGGTTCGTTATCCGTAGATAGAATTATTGAAACTTTATATAACCGGTTTCGACAAGAACCTTGTCATCATCAGGGTTTATGCAGTAAATTCTAAAACATTGAAATACTCATAGTTAATTACCCTTCCCTTACCAAAAACTTCCACCGGTTGGATAAAGTGTACCAACAAAAAGTGGTTAAAACAAAGTTGTTTTATTTTATAATGTTTATAAAATGTGCCACAAAGTATCAGCGAAAAACATTCAAGAAAATAATTATTTACTTTATAGGTGTCTTGATATGAAACATCTATCGTTCCTCTTTGTATGAAAGAAGATGGTAGTCTGAGCATCCCAGGACTTATGTCCTGGTATTTGACCTGGCTCATGACGTGGCATCTGATGCGAGCGTCGGATGTTAGGGATCTGGGCGTTAGGTTTGTGAGCACCTTGACATTTCACAATCATATATAGGCGGTCAGTGGTAATGCATTGAAAATGTTAGGATTTGTTCTGCGTACTGCCAGGGTTTTCGAAAATACCCGCGTGCTGAGAACTCTTTATAACTCCTTGGTGCGAAGTAGACTCGAGAGTGGTTCAATGATTTGGGGGCCACATGAGCTTAAGTACTCTCTTATGGTGGAAAATGTCCAAAAGAAGTATCTGAGGTATCTCTACATGAGAGAGTACGGCTATTATCCTTGGCTCTACCCGACCGAGTTTCTCCAGGGTATGCTTGGCTACAATAGTTTAGAGACTAGAAGGAATGTGTATTTGATTACACATTTTTATCGATTATTGCGTGGTATGATCGATAATCCTGAAATTATCCGGAGCATTGGTCTGTATGTTCCCGATAGTTACCTTAGACAGGCACAGATTCTTTCACATTCTTATACACACGACCAACCTACCGATGGTTATGCCTGTAGGAAGAGTTATCGCTATGAGGAACAATATCACGTCGGATATTGGTCTGTTCCATGTGTCTGAGGGGATATTCCCAAGCGGGATTATTCTATATCTGTAACAATATTGTTCTTGCTTACTTTCTAATTTATGTTTTAATGTTTACCTACCCTTTAAACTTGTATTGTAATGTATTAATAACTATTATAAAAATATTGAATAAATTGAATTTTATTATTTATATTCAAAGCATTTACTTTGTGGTCAAACATTTTAATTGATATTAGTAATGTTAGTAAATAACCACTCACCGACTACTTCTGTCTACCGGTTTCGAGACGTACCCGTCTCTTCGTCAGGACATACACTACAATTTAACAATCATGCGAACAACACTACACCACACCCACTTAGTACTATTCACATACACTATCACTACACATGCAAAACATGCAGAGCGAGTTGTTAGTCCCACCATGCTTTTGTTGTTGTTTCCCAAAAGCATGGTGGGACTAACAACTCGCTCTGCATGTTTTGCATGTGTAGTGATAGTGTATGTGAATAGTACTAAGTGGGTGTGGTGTAGTGTTGTTCGCATGATTGTTAAATTGTAGTGTATGTCCTGACGAAGAGACGGGTACGTCTCGAAACCGGTAGACAGAAGTAGTCGGTGAGTGGTTATTTACTAACATTACTAATATCAATTAAATTGAATTTTGGCTGGCTTAAGCGTAACAAAGTTAATCATCTAATATCTAAAGATAATACTTAAGAATTCCAAAAGTGATCACGTTTTTAAGAACAATGTCCGTCGATGGTTGCTTCTCGTTGGTAGGGAGAAGGTGGAAATAGAATTTATCAAAGTCCAGGTGTAATTATTTTATTATAAAACCTTTCTACTATAAATTGTTTTTGTATATATTGTATAAAGTCTCGTATTTTTATTTATTTTTAAATTGTAACATGTAAGTATTTCGGCTAAACACAGGCTATGCCTAAAGAGTCGTAATACATGTACAGTCGAACTCGGTTATTACGAGCACGGTTATAGCGAGATCTCGGCTATAACGGGGAAAAATACGTTGACATTTTGGTTTCTGATTCTCGCCATACATTTATTCATGGTTATAACGAGCTATATTTCGGCTAAAATCCGACCGGGCAATTAACTAGACCGATGCCGCCGGGATCGGATTTCGTGTATGACAATAGTTGAGATACTAAGTGCCTACCTAATTGGTGTTTAAAAAGAAGCTGTGCTCGTACAAATTTTGCTGAAACTGTTACAATGGTTTTGTACTCAAGCACACAGGATTTTCCAATTTTTATAGGAAAACTGGATTGACAGAAAAATGTGACATGTGTGTAATGGGTGAATTCTATGAATTTTGTTTCAATCGCGACACATTATGTTATGTGACCATTCCAGATAACATACTTCATGTGATAGGTATGTTTAAGAAAAATACATATTCTCGGATATAACGAGTAACGGTTATAACGAGCAAATTCAGCCGGTCCCTTCATCCTCGTTATAACCGAGTTCGAGTGTAATTTCAAAATTGTAATGTAAAATAAATTTAATAAATCGCATTAATATTGTTCTATTTACAACATTTATATAAGAGTTTCTGCTTAATAAAAAAGCTTCTTTACATCTCACCAATAGATGTCTCTAGTGAAGTTCTAGTGATTCAAGAACAAGGTTTCTAAATTGGTTCATATATATAGAACTTCCAAGAATTTGAATAGTGTGGTTGTCAATAATGGGTAGAATTGGTGAATGTTACACGTGTGTAAAGTGATCACTTAAACCAGCCTATGACGGTCGTCAACCCCGTAAACGCCCAGACTTCCATATTCTTCTTCAGCTTTGATGAGACGTCAAAAAATAATAAAAAAATAATATCAAAAAATAATTTGTTCTATTTCATAATACTGTATACCGGTATTGATTTTTTAGTTGGTATCGGTATCACAATTTTCCTCATTTCGATATCGCACACTGAATGAAGATTGATGGACAATCGCAACAGTTACATATCAAATAATTGAGTTACCATCTCGGTAGGCACTTCATTTATGCAATATCATTGTAATATAATATTGATGAATCTATTTTTCAAAGCCGAATATAATATTTCATACTACAATACATATAAAAAAAACGTACTACAAAAAAATGACCCTTCTGTGTTTTGAGTTTGGACAGCCGAGTTACACATCAAATAATTGAGTTAACATCTCGGTAGGCACTTCATTTATGCAATATCATCGTATAAATGAACTAATAACATTGTATAATGATCGATAATGATTGTATAAATTGTATGGCTCAACACAGGCCATGCCTAAAGAGCCGTAATACGTATAATAAATGTGTATATGAAATGAATATGTATATTGAATGTATCTATGTATTATGAAAAAAATAAAAAATAAAAAATAAAAAAAATAATAAAAAATAAAAAATATAATATTGATAAATCTATTTTTCAAAGCCGAATATAATATTTCATACTACATATTCGATATTGGAACTAATATTGACTCAAGTTGTTTGTGGGCAGACGATCAAACAATCGAGACTTAATGGAAACAAATAAAAATGTATTTATAATGCGCAAAAAACTGTTTTCTTTAATATTTAAAGAAATTCCTTTGTTTTTTTTTTAATTTAAAAAGTGTTCCGCCGATAAAACAGTGTGCGATAAAGAAAATCCAAGATGGCGATGTTCCTTCAGTTTTTTTTATTATTTTAATTTGAATTTATTTAGTTAGCTTATATTACATTTAATACAAACATCACTTAATAGCTTAATAGTTTATTAAAAGCAATGGCCCTTTTTAGGGCCGGTCCGTCTAGCATGCCCGGAACAATTGTTTGTACAAATCGCCAAGGAAGAACGAAGTCGAACGTGAATCGATAATACTTATGTATTCATTCATTATAACATCGCTTAAATATGTTAATAGCTTATTATAGCCAACGGCCCTTTTCAGGGGCGGTCTGTCTAGCTGCTAGACTCTAGCACACTCGGAACAACTGCTGATTTGTACCTGAAAAAGTCCCTGAAAAAGAACGAAGTCGAACTTGAATCAATAAATTCTTACGTATCCATTCATTATAACTCCGCTTTAATATTTTAATAGCTTATTATGTAATAGCCAATGGCCATTTTCAGGGCCGATCCGTGTAGCACGTCTAGAACAAATACTGATTTGTACAAGTCACCCAAGAAGAACGAAGTCGACCGTGAATCAATTAATTCTTACGTATTCATTCATTATAACACCGCTTAAACATCTTAATAGCTTATTATAGCCAATGGCCCTTTTCAGGGCCGGTCCGTCTAGCATGTCCGGAACAACTGTTTATTTGTACAAGTCCCCAAGAAAGAACGAAGTCAAACGTAAATCGGTCTGAAATGTCTTTCTTCTTCTACAGAATGGGTTCCCGCTCGCTATGTCCTGGCCGTCCTGGGCTCCATCGGCATGGGCATCATCTACGGGCTGAAGGTGAACCTCTCCGTGGCCCTCGTGGGCATGCTGAACCACACGGCCCTGGCGGCCGCGGGGGCCCACGAAGCCTCCGAGCGCCACGCGGTGGCGGGGCCCGTGGAGGAGGCCTGCAAATCTTCCAACGCCACCGTGGCTCCAGAGGTAAGCTTGTGTATTTAATTACGCATTTTTATCGATTGTTGTGCGGTATGATCGATAATCCTGAAATTATTCAGAGCATTGGTCTGCATGTTCCCTAAGGACAGTGTCGGCATAGATTGTTTCACATTCCTATATACAGGACCAGCCTACCGATGGTTATGCCTGTAGGAAGAGCTACCGTTATGTTGAACAATATCACACTGGATATTGATCTGTTCCATGTGTCTGAAGGAGTATTCCGAAGTGGGATTCTTCTACATCTTTAACAAGAGTCTTCTTGCTTACTTTTCATTTTATGTTTTTAATGTATACGCCTAAAAGTTTGTTTGTACTGTATACATTAATTCTTGAATAAATTGAATTGAATAATTGCCCTATTTCCTTTCATTTCTGATAGCATATCTTTGTTGGATCCAAAAAGATTGAACTGTTATCCGACTCAATACTGAATTGGTGAATGGCAAAGTGTGTAAAGTGATCACTTCATCCAGCCTATGACGGTCGTAACCCCCGTAAATGCCGAGACTTCTATATTCCTCTTCATCTTTGATGAGATGTGAAAAAAAAAGAAAAATAGTGTGAATAATAATAATAAAAATAATGACGTATAGCGGTGTCCGTTTTTCGTTTTATTAAAATATCTAAAGTTTAAACCTTCATATCTTCCTTACTTCTCTACAGATTTTAATAAGAATGTTACCGATAGTCTTGTGATTTTTCATATTAATTTATTAGCCAATAATAACACATCATGAATAAGGGAAACATAAAGGTTAAACTATTTATATTTTTATTCCTAGAAAAAGTTTGAATGTCTGGCGCTGTATGACGTCATTAGTTGTTTCGACCGAAAGAATCAAAATTACAAACCATGTGATGCAAAATATTGCCGTTTCAAAACGAAATTTGCAAATGAAATTATTGGTATTTTGAACTACTCTAATACAAATACAATGATACTCTTAAAAATGGTTTTACATATATCGCTGGTTAAATGCCAAAGGGCAACAACGCAAAAAAACTCTATTCCAAAAATGGTATCTAAATCGTCAACGTTTTCATATTTAAAGACATCCATGATTCAAGCGTTAGAAATGGACATTTCTAACGCTAGAGTCATGTCTTTTTCGAATATCAAAATGTTGACAATTTAGATGGCATTTTTGAAATTAAAGAGTTTAATTATTTTTTTACGTTTTGGCCCTTTGGCATTTAACCAGCGATATGAATATAGTAGAGTATGTTAAATGTTAATTCCGACATCTCTCTCGAGTGCAAACAGTCCAGTCCATCTTCGCTGGAGAAAATGTAAATCGCTCATTCCTTTCAACGACAAAAATCGTCAATTTTAAGTTGTGCATGTTTTCGAAATGCCCATACAATGTACTATATCCCAGCTAAAGCGGCATATTTTTAACTTAATATTTACCCGCTACAGGGCAGAAAGTGCGTTTTGAAGAAAAGGTATTGTTAAATTATTTTTTTAAAAATATTAAATATTATTAAAACGGAGAAAAAAAAATCAGGTTATTCCTAAAAGGATCTGTTGCACAATAAAAAGTTCAATAAGTGGCTTGATATTTATTTTCAATACATTTCATTTTATTGTTAAACTTTAAAAACGATCTCCTGAAAAATCAAGTTTTTTGATAAATGACGTTGTTGAAAGGAGTGAGCGATATGTGGAAAAAAGTATATACATACTTGTTATTTTATGACAGTAACGTACATTGTTTCATTTCATATAATATCTACAGTTCTCAAACTGTAGGCGGACCCTACGCACACCGCGCCGGGCCGGCACACGCACACGCGTCACTCTCGTGTCTCGTTGCACGCTCTCCCAAGGTGCCCTACAAAGTTTTCCTAGTATTTGCGCGGAATATTTTGGGACACTACTTTCGGCGTGCAAAAAAAATGCTGCATTTTCGAGTGTCGTTGAACTTCGTGCATTTTTATCAGCATTTCGATGGCGACGTGCGGATATTTGCGTCTTGTATTGCCTCGCTACTTGCGTTTGGCATGGCAAATTATATTATTAATTTAGTAACTTCCTTATTATTAGGGCTTTTTTTAAACAGTTCTCGGACTCACTTCATGTCAAGCTTTTTATTAAAATTAGATGCATTCAAATATCACTCATTACAATACCATATTTTATCATTTTGAATTATATAAATAAAGATTTTAATTACGTACATGCAATCGTTTTTTCGTATAATTGATTATGAAAATTAAAAAAAAATCATTAAAAAAAGGTGCCGGAACGCCGTTCCACCGCGTTACATGGAAAAAGCCCTGCCTTTTATTATTTTTTTATTGACAAGAGAAATATTTGTGTTTTTATTATTTATAACAATACTTCAATTCCGTACTATTTCTGTGGGCCTAAGCGGCTACTAATATTGAAAATAGGTTTCAAATTGTAGTAGAGTGGATTCGAACCGAGATTAGTATTTTTGTAAATAATAAAAACACAATTATTCTTCTTTTATAAAAATACCACGTCGGTCTGACGCAGTGCCTTATGCACCATTTGGATGCAGATGGAATAGAATACTTATGAATTTATTTTTGTGTTGTTCTAAATTAATCAGTAGCTAAAAAAACTCAAAAAGGCTGTAATTTCTGGGTAGTAATATTTTTTCCTTTATTGACGGCCGTAGCCATTTTGTACATAATATATTACGTGTGTATACCTGTTTGATAAAATAACTTCTTTTCTCTTTTTAAGTACATTATTGGTTCGAAAAGTACTTAATATATGGCCAATTTGTACATAATATATTACATGTTGTTTACTTTATGATAAAATAATATGTTTTCTCTTTTTACGTATATTATTGGTTCGAAAAGTACTTACCTAAACAGGGATGAACATATAAAAAACAAGGAATTATGCATTAGCCTAAAATATTGTAATTATTAATGCTTTATAGTTAGGAAGCGACATATTTCTGATATCGATATGGTCCGGGAAATCATTGCCGAGGTTTTGAAATTAATCTCATTTACCTCAATAAATATCCTCGGAGACATTTGATAATAAGCCGCTTAGGCCCACAGAAATAGTATGAAATTCAAGTATTTTTATAAACAGTAAAAACGCAAATATTTCTCTCTCTTATTCTCCTTTATTAACGCCATAGCCAATTTTTACATACTTTATTACATATTGTATGATAAAATAATATGTTTTCTCTTTTAACTATATTATTGGTTCAAAAAGTACTTATCTAAACAAGGATGAACATATAAAAAACAAGGAATTATGCATTAACCTGAAATATTGTTATTATTATTGCTTTATAGTTAGGAAGTGACATATTCCGTGTAGTAATTGGCGGATAGTAAGTGATATGGTTCGCGAAATCATTGTCGAGGTTATGCATTTATTCTCATTTACCTCAATACATACCCTCAGAGACATTAAAAAGATGCGTCCAGCGTCTGTACCACAACATCGGCACACAATGCACAAAGTGTGTCAAGATCATTCCCTAATGTCGGTTTATTTCAGGATAGGAACGTGTATTTATAGGTACATTTCATTCCTTTATTACCCAGCACTGAGACCCTCTAAACATGAACTAATGGGGTACCGATTTCAAAATGGAATACTCTCGGACTTGATTTTCACCATATATTTAGAACGTAACCCAGTAACCAATAATACACGTTATATTATTTGACATTGATCACAAAAACAATACAAATATTCTCGGAGCTCGCTAAGTTAGTGCATACATTTCGTACACCATTACAGGAGAAAGTGACCAAGTGCATTTTTTTTTTACAAAAACGTGATTATTGACTATTTGATATCTTACTAGCTTAATATTGCCCTGAAAAAATCCCAAAGCGAGTTTAAACTTGGAAGTATGATATATTGACTTGTTAAAAATGACTAACTGCATTGATGTTCAACTTCTTGCCTAGCAAAAGTGACTTATATGGCCCTCCTGAACATTTTACGTTTTGTTAGTTGCTCACTTTCTCCTGTACGACTACGATTTGTTTGCGCATGAACGATGCAGTTAGATTATTTTCACGGACACCGAAATACCCCTCCAATAGATATGTATATTTAATCATTTGAATAATATTTAGAAATAGGTGCCAAGCGATGAGATAGTCGTCTAGGTTGACAATTGTCCGCGGGCGGCATTCAAGCGTCAAAAGATGTTTAAATAAAATAGAAATCCAGAAATGTGAAAATAAATTTCATGAAACTGATAAAATAAAAACCTTAAATCTTGAAAATATACATTCAATTTCAGCAAAAATCTCCCTCACCCCCGCCGATTCTTTAGTCATCGACTTTTGTCATGATATGAACATGTTTTTTTTGCCTCCTAAAACCAGATGGGGTAGCAATACCGGACGTTGCCAAGGTATTATCCTACATACGCAAACTATAAAATTATGCTGATATCAATATTGAATTGTATTTCTATTTCTTTAAAATATTATACTTTATTTACTCATTAAGAAGGGCGTGCATTCCATATAGGCAGAAAAGCAGTGCCTATCTTAACTTACCTACGTGACATATAAAAACGCAACCAGTACCTGCCCTACCTGACTAAGTAGTACCTTACTAGTAGCTTACTTTACTACCTACCTCTACAACCCTTATCCCTTATCCGCACCCCAATGGTGCATAGGGCACTGCATCATATAAACGCAGTGCTATCTTGATCGTTAACACATGAAGGAAAGGTGATTAGCCCTCCTCTAAAAAAACGTCTACTGCCTACCCTAATTATTTATCTGTGTACGCCACTGTGTATTAGGTACTTCTATAATCTATATAGTTGCAGACGTTAGGACAGTGAGTTAATTATGATTTTCTGTTGACATAGTATGGTACTCGTATATACAGTAAGCTACTCGATCATGATAGGGCTTTTACATTCAGAGTGGTGTTATATGTAATATCACTTGTATCAAGCATTACGGTGGATTGATCAGATACCATTTATTGAATGTTATCATTTCGTCGTTTGCATACTTACGGATGCTATCGACGATTAAACATTCCTGATTTTACGTAGGAAGTTGTGTGCCACCTCCCACTGGTGATACATTTTGATGTAATAGCTTGTTTACCCAAAAACCTCTTATGGTACATGAAGGTCTTTTGATCTTTCAATAGAATTTAAAGCACCCATTTATTACACTAAATTATAAAATATAAAACCAGCGCTTTAAAACATAAAAAGGTTCCGGAACTCACGTCATGTCACGCTTTAAAAAAAATGCATTAAAATATCATTTAAATATTTATAACAATACCATATTTTATCATTTTCATAAATAATATATGAATTTAGATTGTAATTACGTAAGCGCAAACATTGCTTCATCTCATTAATTTTTAAAAATTAAAATAATAAATATCCATGAATAAAGGTGCCGGAACGCCGTTCCACCGCGTTACATGAAAATAAAAGCCCTGTTTAAATTAACTAAGCACCGTATTTATATATATATATATATATATATATATATATATATATATATATATATATATATATATATATATATATATATATATATATATATATATATATATATTTTTTTTATTTCTTATGTTAACTTATATTAAAACTAATATAAACTATGATATACATTTACATCATCTTTATATATTTACATTTCCTTACAGTAACTTAGACATTTATTTTTAAATTCTTTCAGACACTTTTCATTCTTCATACATTCAGGCATCTCATCATACATTTTTAAACCCTTATACATCAAGCAATTTTGCGACTCAGCTCTTTTCAATAATGGTAGTCTTATTTTATCCTTTTGTCTAGTAGCATATTCATGACAATTTTTGTTTAAGACAACTTTATCCTTAAAATATTTTGGCAACTTATCGTGAAAAAATTTATGTACAAATATCAACATATTAAATTTAAGTCTTCTTCTTACAGATAACCATTTTAGTTCATCTCTCATTCCTTTTACATTGCTATATTTATTCTTCCCAAGAACTATTCTCATCGCCCTATTTTGTGCAATTTCTAGTTTATTTAGATTTCCTTCGTTTGCTAAAAATAACACTGTTGAGCAGTAATCTATGTGTGGAAGAATGATTGTTTTGTAAATTAGTTCTGCAGTATCTTTATTTAATATATATGTACGAACATAAAACATTCCTATATAAATATTATCTATAACGTAGCCGTCGAACGTCCCAATAAAATTGCAGACCAAATTATTATGATGCTCATTGCAATTTATTTGGAACGCGTTCCAATTGGGAATAATGAGTAATTTGTCTTGTCAATTTGATATAATTTGTATGGATCACGCTTCGATCACTGAACGCTGTCATGGCTCGAAACTATTTATTCTCCTCCACTTCGTGCGTTATTCCCACATACTAGATATCGATATCTTTACATATTTTATTTTTATTGTACTACTTTTATTTGATAAAATAACATAATATTGAAGTATTTTAAATGAGTTGGGTAATATATCCAAAATTAAACACGGTTATTGGATTGAATTCCCCTTTTATTTACATATAGACGATAATATATGAGGCGTTTCGTCTTATTAAGACATTATCAAACACTCGTGTCACCAACTGTCTGCAGTTACAATAAATATTTTTAATTAATTCAATACCATAATATTGAATTATTTATTTCATCAAAATTGTATACCGCATTTCACAATTAATAAAAAATGACAATACTTTTCCATTATGTGAATAAGTAAAAGTTATTTAAAAAAAACACTTGTAATAAACCACTTATTACACGACGATTATTTATTATTATTTTTATTTTATACACGACTAGTTTCGAAAACTTACAAATGTTTTCATCGACAGGTGAAAATTAAAACTAACGAGCAAAATAATAAAAAAAATTCAACATGTCATTCCACAAAGTTAATGCCGAATCAATAAATAATGTAAGTCAAACATACATTTTAAAAATTCAATTAATTTAAAGTGCAGCATTGAAATGTTTTACAATTTTACTCAGATCTTGAAGTGGATTTTCGGCGTTTTTGGTATATTTTCAAATGCATCATGCCCCCATTTTTTGTAATAAATACGTGTTTTCAAAATAGTTCAACAATCTCTGGAAATTGTCTGACGCCCTGTTGACTGGCCGCCATATTTGATAAATCGATTAAAAAAAATTACTCGCAAAATGTCAAATCAATATATGTATCTGATGTTTCACCTAGATAGGTCACTAGATTTTATCAAATGTTTTGTGATTTGTTAAAATTTTATTAGTTATGCTAGTTACAAGCATTATCTGTGTGACAGATACTCGCACGGTAGCTAGGTACCTTTGTTATTGGCCTAAAAATATCTATTTCGCGTTTTTATGATAACATTAAAGGAAAAACGGATTTTTGATTTTGAGTCATGAATTTATAACGACTATCTATGTACACAACAAATATTTGCATTGTGAGGAAGTCGTCATGTACATAGGTTTAGGTTACGTCGCTTTTATCCACGTACATTTCTTTTGCTCCAATATATATTATTTTCCTTATATATTATATATATATATATATATATATATATATATATATATATATATATATATATATATATATATATATATATATATATATATATATCTACATATATATATATATATATATATATATATATATATATACATATATATATATATATATATATATATATATATATATATATATATATATATATATATATATATATATATATATATATATTTTAAAAACATTGATAATGGCGTTCATTCAAACCCTTATCCGCACCCCAATGGTGCATAGGGCACTGCATCATATAAACGCAGTGTTATCTTGATCGTTAACACATAAAGGAAAGGTGATCAGCCCTCCGCTTCAGGTACCAGTCCAGGGTAATACTTAATAAATATTAGTGTGAAAAATCACATATATTTATTTGACACCCCCCCCCCCCGCTGGGTATCAAACCCGGGACCTACAGTACGGTAGCCAAGCGAGCTGACCACTACGGAGGCGGATTTTTATTAATATATGTTACCTGTTCTTTTTTTTATGTAATTTTTTTCATGTTGGTATTGCATTCAATCTTAGTGTTTCAGTCAATTGCAAAAATATTTATTTCTGCAGCAATAAGATACTAAATAACAGACAACATATTCATCAAATAAATAATTTCAACATGACCAAGGTCATCTTCAGCCGGACGCTGAAGTGTTGGATTTTATAAAAGCAAGTATTTAAACTTTTTTCTCAATAAAAATTATTTGTACAGTAAACACGTACTTATGAACTTGTCTGATAGTGTGAGCCGTGATGAAATGTGAGATGAGTACTCGCACACATACATTCTATATTGATGTTATGCTAAACTATATTCTAAGAATATCATGAACTTTTAATCCTATCATGACGTTTCAAAAGAATGAAATTTTATGAAGCAAAAATATGGACAGATGTCCATACATAGTACATATAAATAAAAAGTCACTTTTCAAGCAAAAATTAATTACAAATTGATTTCTTAATTCAGGAAATTTTGTTTTAAATTCTAGGCAACACCAAATCATACATCTATCTAAAAATAATCAAAAGATCTAGTTGTAACCATCGACACCAAACTCAGCTTTCCATCTCACATAAACAAAATAACCAGTATGAGAATGCTCGGTTTCATTTCAAAGAATTACTAAAGACTTCGATAGTATAATTACACTCAAACTCTTGTATACAACGTTAGTAAGGAGTCAATTGGATTACAATTCATCAGTTTGTGCGCCAAACTACTGGATTCATTCACAATCTATAGAAAGGGTACAAAAATTTTTTTTGAAGTATGTTAAATTCAAAATAAATTCACCTGGGGATTATTTGCATTATAATCAATTGCTATATTTACTAAATTCTATAAAATAGAGTGATAGTGATCTGATTAATTTACACAAAATTTTAAATAATATTTTATACTGTCATTTGTTATTGCAAATAATAAATATTTATGCGCCAACCAGAAACACGAGAAACCGTCATATATTTTATTGTAATAACAGCCGGCCAGTGTCTGGATTCAATACCCTTATACACCGAATGATTTCGCGGACCATATAGATATCTGGAATATGTCACTTCCTAACTACAAAGCAATAATAATTATATTATTTCAGGCTAATACATAATTCCATGTTTTTTATATGTTCATCCTTGTTTAGTTAAATACTTCTCGAACCAATAATGTACTTAAAAAGAGAAAACATATTATTTAGTCATAAAGTAAACAACATGTAATACATTATGTACAAATTGGCTACGACTGTTAATAAAGTAAAAAAGAAGATCTATCTGTGATAGTCGTGTAGTCTACACATTTGTATATTGTCACAGATTTATGTCAGCCTCAGTCAAGGGGTTAAAAATGATATTGTGTAAGACGTATTTAAGAGTTTCTAAATATAAATTAATAACAAAATTGCTGATAATGTATTTAATTTTTCTTTTGTTGTTACAGGATGGACCCTTCATTTGGTCTGAACCACTTCAAGGGATGATATTGTCGTGTTACTTTTGGGGCTATTTTGTATCACAGGTTCCAGGTTGGTGTCTATCCTACACTTTACTGTTATATTCATAGCAATGACATAAATTCACATGTTACCCATAATACCAGATAAAAACATTCAAAGAATCACAAGATCTAAAACAAGATTTAATATTACCCTATAGTGAGGGACTAATCACGTTGTTTCTTATAATTAAAGATCAAGTTGACATTGATTTGATATGATACAGTGCCGTATGCACCATTGAGTTTGGATTAGAAACAAACGAAAAAAAAAAAGGAATAACCAGCAAAGCCTATAGAGGCTCTAATAGTAAAGGCTTGTCTGCAGGTAGGATTGTAAGGATAGGAAAACTAAATGTGGAAAATACATCACAAACACCCAGACCAATTGAAAATATTTCTTGAATTTATTTTGCACTTGGCAGGAATCGAACCGAGGCCAGTTTTGCAGTTGAGCGTCTACCCAACCTATGCCAAGACGCCTGTCAATATATCAATGTCAAAATATTCAATCATTCATTCATATCCGCTCCCTACCTGGAGCATATGCAGTCTACAAACTGCCTTCAAGCTTTTCTGTTTTAAAATATGAATTCAGAAAAAAAAATCTAAAATCATTTTATTTTTCTTATAAAAATATTCATACCTCATCCGCCATAAACTTTTATTTATTTCACCGTTATTGTGTGGAATGTGCAAGATGCTACTCAGTAACAATATAATATTCAAACGAACCGAGTATTTTTAGAAGCAACAGTGCAAACTGATTGCACGAACATAGATGTCAAATAAACTAATTGAAAATTATGATCCAATTAGCAAGACAAATAATATATTTTTTCTGTTTTGTACCAGGCGGTCGAGTGGCAGAGTTATTTTCAGCAAAATGGGTGATGTTTTTCAGTGTTCTGATTAACATTGTGTGCACTCTCCTGACCCCTGTTATGGCTGAAGCTCATCACATTGCTGTTATTGCAATGCGTATAGGGGAAGGCATCGGAGGGGTGAGTTCTTTGCATTTTTTATCTCTACTGCCATTATTTATTTAGGAAAATTACCTACCGATTTGTATTTTTTATCATTAACCTGTCCAGGACTATGTGTACGACTAATACAAAACATGACTTATGACATGATTTATATCAAAACATGATTTATGTCAAAATTATCCATATTTCGATAAATCATGTTTACTACTGGTGCATATGTTTTTTTTTATTCAATAAAATATGTTGCTTACAGTATCGACTTAATATAAAAATAAAAATAAAGTAAAAATAACATATCTAAAAAAAACTCACTCCTGGACACGTTAAGAATGTTACCAGTATAAAAATAATAAAATATTTTTTTAACATACCAATATTTTTAATAATATTTAGGTACTCCTACATTTTGATAGGCTTGTCTATAGAATTTAATGTTGCTATTATTTAAGTTTTGAATTCCATTTTTAAATTTACACCCTTTTATTATATTTTAATGTACCAACACTGTTTCTAAATAATAATATTTAGGTACATACTTGGTCAGTTGTAAGATTTATAGAGGAATAATTTAAAAAAATATATTTTGGCCATGCAAAAAATTAGATAAATATTTCAAATAACAATAAATGTTATTTTTGACTGTTCTACCATTATTCTACAGATGAGTTTGTCGAGGTGCTTATTTAAAATGTTGCTAGTATTAAAATTTTAAATTCCTTTTTTTTATTTAAACCATTTTAATTTTAAATGTCCTTAAATATTTACATAAATGTTTGTAAGGTACATGACATGATACCATTTACTGAAATTTTATCATAACATATTTCAATTATCTATTTGTTTTAATTTTAATCACTTGTTTAAAGTAAAATATTTATTTAACCCACAATTGAAATGGTTTGGTCAGTCAACTAAACAAACCATTAATTCCTAATATTCAAAGAGATTTATTAAAATGTGACAAATATTGTTTTTTAAATATATTATAAAATGTATCTACCTTGCAATTACTCATAATATACATTATTTGAAAGAGTTATCTTTTAATTTTAGAAAATTGTAATGCGCTAAATATTCATATTCAAATAACCCATTTGTTTTAATGGCATGTTCTAGGTTTTTTCTTATTTGTATATAATAATGTAATAATAATAATGTGTGAGTGAAAACATTATCGTAACATGTGTTTCGGTGAACTCTACATCATTATCAAACGTCGCGTGACTGATGCGTGAGTTTGTTATTGATATGAAGTTCATCTCAACAAGTGTTATAATATAATAATTATTAATTTGTGATATTTATTAACAAGTTGCCATTATATTTTAATATGTATAGATAATCCCCCAAAGGTCACAATAAAGTATAATAATATGTGATGTTTAATAACAAGTTGCCATTAAATTTTAATATGTATAAATATTATGCCAAAGTGACTGCTGATTTGATGAATGATAAAATATTTTTGACTAGTAATGGAGAGTTTTAGTAATTTAAAAACAAAAGATAAAAGATTGAAATTTAAAGACAGTGACTTTTTAACAAAAATAATTATTTTAATAACAATGACTAATTTGATCATCGACACAAATCCCAAATGATATATCCCCCCCCCCCCTGTAAACATGATAAACGACTGTTACATGTTTGTCGTGTGACAATCATGGGCTTCATCAATTATTAATTTGTGATATTTATTAACAAGTTGCCATTATATTTTAATATGTATAGATAATCCCCCAAAGGTCACAATAAAGTATAATAATATGTGATGTTTAATAACAAGTTGCCATTAAATTTTAATATGTATAAATATTACGCCAAAGTGACTGCTGATTTGATGAATGATAAAATATTTTTGACTAGTAAAGGAGAGTTTTAGTAATTTAAAAACAATTGATAAAATATTACAATTGAAAGACAATGACTTTTTAACAAAAATAATTATTTTAATAATAATCACTAATTTGATCATCGACACAAATCTCAAATGATATACCCCCCCCCCTGTAAACATGATAAACGACTGTTACACGTTTGTCGTGTGACAATCATGGGCTTCATGTAAATGCCTATTTATTGTAACTGCAGATAGTTGGTAGAATTCCATTTTGAATTGTTGGGTAATATTTCCAAAATTAAACAGGGTTATTGAATTGAATTCTACTTTTATTTACATATATCGCTCACTCCTTTCAAGAACGTCATAAATCAAAAATCGACAATTTTCAGTTGTGCATATTTTCGGAATGCCCAGAAAGTGTACTATATCCCAGCAAAAACAGCATATTTTTAACTTAATATTTACCCGCTACAGGGCAGAAAGTGTTGTTTTTGGATTTTGAAGAAAATGTATTGTTTAATTTTTTAAAAAAATATAATAAATATTTTTCAAATGGAGAAAAAACCTTCAGGTTTTACCTAAAAGATCTGTTGCACAGTAAAAAGTTCAATAAGTGGCTTGATATTTATTTTTAGTACATTGTATTATATTTTCAAATTTTAAAAACGTTCTCCTGAAAAATCAAGTATTTTGATTTATGACGTTCTTGAAAAGAGTGAGCGATATGTGATAATATGTGATGCGTTTTGTCTTATTAAGACATTATCAAACATTGAATAAAAATATTTACAAAATGTCCTTATATGCTAACAATAATTGCTATTATTAGGTCTAGGGGTACATTCAATGGTGGGTATTTCAGTGGGTAATGTGGACTTATCTTAAATTTCATAGAAATCCATATTACCCATTGAAATACTTACTATTATATGTACCCCTAGACATTATAATAGCAATTATTTTTGGTTTATAAGGACATTTTTTTTCTATTTATAAGGAAATTTTCAGTGTTTGATAATGTCTTAATATGACGAAACGCGTCGCATATATCGTAGTCATACAAGAGAATGTGACCAAGTGCATTTTTTCACAAAAACGTGATCATTGACTATTTGATATCTTACTAGCTTAATATTGCCCTGAAAAAATCCCGAAGGTTTTTAAACTTGGAAGTATAATATATTGACTTGTTAAAAATGACAAACTGCATTGATGTTTATTTTCTTGCCAAGCAAAAGTGACTTCAATGGCCCCCCTGAACATTTTTCGTTTTGTTAGTTGGTCACTTTCTCCTGTACGACTACGATATGTAAATAAAAGTAGAATTCAATCCAATAACTATATTGTTTAATTTTGGATATATAACCCAACAATTTTGAATGCCTATTGTCAATTTTGTCTATCTCAAGACGTGCAACATAGAAAAATGCATTTCTTCATGTTTAACACGTTCTGTGCATCGAACACAGCTCCCGTGTCTATACAAATATTGCAGCCACGCGTTGCCGGGAGTCGTGTTGAATAAAGCTAAGGATTCGTAACTGGTTTTATGTGTTTTGAAAACACAAAAGAATACACTTACATATGTTAAATATTTATATACATATTTGTAAGGTACCTCATATCATTTACTGAATTTTTAACATATTTCAATTATCTGTTTGTCTCAATTTCAGCCACTTGTTTAAAGTTTTATATTTATTTAACCTACAATTTAAAATGGCTCAGGTCAGTCAACTAAACGAACAATTAATTCCTAACATTCAAAGAGCTTTATTAAAATGTTGTGACAAATATTTTTTTTATGTGGATATTTCAATTGAAAAATTATGGGTTTCAAAAATTGGCAAAGTGTGACATTATGTTATACGCATTGAACATGTTAAAACAATAATTTATTAAAAAATATATATATATATATATATATATATATATATATATATATATATGTATTGGTTGGTTAAAAATATTGAAAATTTATTTAGAGCAATAAAAAATATTTTATGAATGTGGCCAGTAGTAAAAAATTAAGAGTAGTTTGGGTGATTCCATGACAAGGGCATGGCTCTTCCGGCGCTGTACACCCTGTTGGGCCATTGGGCGCCCCCGAATGACCGGATCAAAATGTCCATTATGATTCACGCAGGGACCGCTCTGGGCGGCGTAAAAGCCTACTTCACCGGGATCAATATGTTGGTAGGACTCGGTAAGAAGAACTGTGACATAAATTGATCTCTTCTCACCGATCTGTCAGCTTCAGTCCGGTGATGGAAAGCATGGCTCATTTCATGTGGGTTATCTCTGTACTATGGTCACTCTATGTTCTTTAAATTTGCACAACTATCCTCTCTTCTTTCTGTGTTCTGCATTACAGTCGATCGAAATTCGCAATGTCGGTATAAATTATAAGTAATGAATATAATAAAATAAAAACTATATAGTTTTTTCCACATAAATTTTGATGATGTAACCCAGACTGATGATATTGGTTACGACGAAACGCGGTCGCTGGTCAAATTAAATTAATGTGTAAAAAACTATATAATGTTATTTTTACTTTTATAAAATGCAGTTCCTCCAAGAAATGTTAGTACAAAACTTAAATTTAAAAGTTGATAAAGCAATCTATAAATTGAAATTTTATTAACACATTGTTGTCGGGCAGTTTTTTCATCAAACCCGACCCTAATTTTGCTCAGACAGTCTGCCACCTGACCCTCAGTGTACTTATCACTAGTAACCACAAACCCAATTCCGATCAGTACAATGTTTTTTGGCATCTTTCGTACTCTACCAAAAGTAAGCACATAAAACGCTTATAAGCGTCTCCCGCTCTCTACTGACAGTGTGTAAAAGATGCTTTTAAGTGTTTCCCGCAAACAATGTGTTAATAATTGGCAAAAACAAGCAGATTTTAATCATATGAATACTTTATTAAATAAAAATAAATAAAACTACTTTTAAAAATAAAATAAAGAGAAACAATTTTTTAAATCAAAATAAATATATAATATCATGATAACTACAAAAAATTACTTTGTTATGCAATCACTATATATTTTATTTTAACTTAATCATAATGTAAACTGTTTTCAAAGTAAACAGCTTATTTAGAAAGAATCTGTTAACTTTTAAACGAGTCGATGTTATTATTAAGTTATATTAAGATATAATGTGATTTTATAACGGTTATTTATAAAGTTATAAAATGAAATATCACGAAGTAAGTGCAGCGAATACAGTGAAAACTCTATCTATCGTTTTAAAGGTACCTATTAAATAAGCTATGAACGCAGGCAAACAATGAATGCGGGATTAAGAGGTCAAAACGCAATGAGATACGATCGAGTAAAGATACTGTCCTCCCAAACTGCATACCAATTGGTAGATTAAAATTCTAAGAAGAATACAAGTTTTAGATATAAATAAAAGAAAATATTAAAAAAAACTACAAACCTAATCACCTAAAAATAATAAAGTTTATTGCATTGTAAATAATCTGTGATTGACATTTCGCTCACTCCTTTCAAGAACGTCATAAATCAAAAATCGTCAATTTTCAGTTGTGCATGTTTTCGGAATGCTCAGAAAATGTACAATATCCCAGCAAAAGAGGCATATTTTTAACTTAATATTTACCCGCTACAGGGCAGAAAATGTTGTTTTTGCATTTTGAAGAAAATGTATTGTTTAATTATTTTTATAAATAAATTAAATATTTTTCAAATGTAGAAAAAACCTTCAGATTTTACCTAAAAAGATCTGTTGCACAGTAAA
The DNA here is from genome assembly GCF_059751285.1 of Brachycentrus maculatus. NCBI lineage: Eukaryota > Metazoa > Arthropoda > Insecta > Trichoptera > Brachycentridae > Brachycentrus > Brachycentrus maculatus. The sequence goes on from NW_028281199.1 coordinate 1,258,882, forward strand.
AAGTTCAATAAGTGGCTTGATATTTATTTTTAATACATTGTGTTATATTTTTAAACTTTAAAATGGTTCTCCTGAAAAATCAAGTATTTTGATTTATGACGTTCTTGAAAGGAGTGAGCGATTTGTTTTTTTTTTAAACTTGAAGTCAACAGTATATTTTCGGCCTTGCAAATAATATTTTTTTCACAATCAGGTATTGAATGTGCTAAGTAGAAAGTTTTTAATCTTTCAAAGAGTGTGCATGCTTCTGAAAATGAAGATACAGGCAGCGGCTCCTCTTCATCAATATGGACCTCTTCTGCTGTATCCGTCAACCTTGCGTCACACAAGATTTCGATAGATTCTATCCCACACATTGGATTCGTATTGTCGTCGAATGTAAAAGAAATTAAATTTAGAAGAAAGTAAATTTCTTGAATGTTTTTCGCAGATACTTTGTGGGACATTTTATAAACTTTATAAAATAAAACAACTTTTGGCATTGTAAGGGAAAAGTACATAACTATAACCTAACTATGAGTATTTCAATGTTTTAGAATTAGTACATAAACCCTGATGATGACAAGGTTCTTGTCGAAACCGGTTGGAAAAAATGTACCGATAAAAGTGGTTAAAACAAAGTAGGTTTATTTTATAAAGAAATTAGTAAAATTGAGAAGAATGTAAAAAACACAGGCAAAATACATAAAATATTCAGCGTAATTCAAACGATGAATGTGGTAAAATGGTAAAAGAGAAACTTTCGATGCGATTTATTTTTTTATGAAATATTTCGGGGTAGAAAAATAAACGACAAATCCGGGAAAATGTTTATTCGAGGAACGATAGATAGAGGTTTCACTGTATATTGTATATTATAAAAAAAATATGTGTAAATTTTTTCGCAGTCCGCCTCCGTAGTGTAATGGTCAGCACGCTCGGCTACCGTTCTGGAGGTCCCGGGCTCGATTCCCAAGGGGGGTAAAATAAATATAAGTGATTTTTTCACTGTAATATTTATTCAATATTACCATGGACTAAATACCTGAAGCGGAGGCTGATCACCTTTCCTTCATGTGTAAAAAACGATCAAGATAACACTGCGTTTATATGACACAGTGCCCTATGCCCATTGGGGTGCGGATAAGGGTTTTATTATTATTATTAAATTTTTCCGCAGTAAAAATATTCTAATCTTGACCTATGTTATGATGATAAAATAAAACTGTAAAAACGATAATAATTTGCTTTTTAAACAATATTTGATTTGCAAGCGCACTTTGCATTGTTCAATTCACGCTTTTATTAACATTGTCCGTCGTGTAACACTTAACCATATTTGATTTGTGAATATTCACTCCAATTTAATTTATGTGAATTAAATTCCTATCTTTATATATGTGTTTGTTAACGATGCTTAAGTTTAAGATACTCCAGAACCATTTTCATGGCTTCTTACACAAATGAGTTTAAGCATCTAATTTTTTATTTCAAATAGAAAAACATTTTTATACTGATACAGTATATTATATATCCATCAACAATGAGTGTGAAATATCGATAAGCCCGAAAACGTGATTTATTAGATGTAAAAATGTAGAAGATAAGAGTTGGCACGGTGGGTTGTATTATTTTAACCATATCCACTCTCCACATAGAGTTTTATGCATTACAAATTATAAAAGCAAGGCGATCCGTAAACCTCTCGATCAATAACAATAATTGCTACATTATTCCGAAATCCGAGGTTTCAAAAACACTAGAATAAACTAAAAAGCCACTTTGATTTGTGAGATTCTAGTAAACTTTTTTCTAAAGATTTAATTCATTATTCAGTATTGATGAAGAAGGGCATTAAGATGGAAATATAGTAGTCTGGGCATTTACATGGCTTGCGACTTGTTTTTGGCTGGTTTCAGTGATCACTTTATATAGATAAATGAATATAGATAAATAATAATATGGATGTCTGGGTATTTACATAATAAAGGCTGGGTTAAGTGATCACTTTATACATGTGTGACATTCACTATTCTGCCCATGATTGACAACCACACTACTCGAATTTTGGTTATGTTGTATTTATGGCAGTTCTCGGCACCAATTAAAAAAAAAGTGTGAAATAAGGTGTCAATCGAAGCACAATTTCCGAAATTTGAGTAGTGTGGTTGTGAATCAAGGGTAGAATGGTGGATGTTGAACGTATATTAAGTGATCACTCAAACTAGCCTATGGCAGATTGTAAGCTCTGTAAATACTTAGACTTCCATATTCTTCATTGATACAAATAATAATTGTATCAATGAAGAATATGGAAGAATATGATTACAAATAACTCCTAAGTGGACAAACCCAAGTTTGTCAACAAAGATTTGTACACACTCAAAATATTTTTAGTGTGTTTAAATCTTTTTCACATTACTTAAATTTCAAAAAGTTGTACATATGCATTGCTAAATATTATAAATTAATTTGTAAACCGGCAAATTACAAGTCATAAGCCCCGTAAATGCCCCGACATCCATTTTCTTATCTGAATATGCTGCATTAGCAATTGAATCTTGATTAAAATAACTCTAATAATTCAAAGTGGGGTAAAGATCTGGACAGACTCAAAATATTGTGAATCTTAGTTCTTATTTGTGACATTCTCGGGAGTCAGTGGCATGTGGCATGAAGGTCTGATTCACCGCGCCGACTCTAGAGCGAGATCTAACGATGATGGTGTGTTAGGGAGTGACGTTCCCCGCGATGCATGTGTTGCTGTCCAAGTGGGCCCCGCCTGCCGAGAGGGGCGTGCTGTCGGCCGTGGTCTACGCAGGGACGGCTCTCGGAACTGTCTTGTCTATGCTCCTCGCTGGAGTGCTCTCTGCCAATCTTGGTAAGACAATTTTGAGAAACTAATAGATACATATCCTGTAATGGATTCAAGTTATCAACCTGTATGCAGTTTCCGCCATGGTTATGCGGCTGTCCAAACTCTAAACACAGTAAGGGACATTTTTTGTAGTACGTTTTTTTTGCATTTTTGGACTAAGTAGATTCTACTTAGTCCAAAAATGCAAAAAAGACTACTTACACTTATTTATTTACATTTATATCACTCAGAAAGAGCGAGATCAGGAGAGTTAGGTGGGTGTGAAGGAACATTTCTAAAAACTGAATGGGCTAGAGCGTTGTCGTTTCATGAGCTTCAGCCCATTTAGGTTTGAGAACTTGTGAGTTTTTGGCTAATTCTCGATCACTGTTCTTCCCTACTTACCCTAATCACCTGATCTTGCTACTTCTGACTTCTTCTTGTTCCCCAAACTCAAAAGCCCTTTAAAAAGAAGAAGATTTAAAACCATTTCCGAGATTAAGGCAAATGTGATATGCGAGTGTTTTTTACTAGAATTTTTCATGAAATTATAGTAACTTTAAACATAATGAGTAAATTCACTCACGAGTAGGCAAAGGCTATGAAACTTAAAAAGTTGAAGCCTGAGTAGGGTCATGATAAACGGTGTTGCATAAGCCGTAGCTAGATTTCAGAGCCACTTGGATGTTAGGTAATTTAAAAAAAAGGCAAATGTGACAAAGAGCTTAAGGACATTACAAAAGAAGCATTCCAGGACTGTTTTCAAAAGCGAAAATACTGTTGGGATAAGTGTGTGCGTCGAGGAGGTGAATATTTTGAAGGCGACCCAGACTTGTAACTTATAAATAAAGTATATTTTGTTTTAAAATGTCAGTCTACATATTAATTGGACAGGCCAATTATTAGAACTTTCGACATTAAAAATTTACGCTGAAATTAAATATAAACCGAGAAAACCAATACCATCCTAATCGGGCAACTGAAAAAAACAACAGTTACCTATTAGTGACATCTTTATATTGTAGCCATATGTGATAACCACTATACTATGACACTATGGAGATGAGACAGTATAAGACAGATCCATTTGTTGATAAAGCGATTGCTTATCAGATTGTATTTTTATTATTGCCAAAAATAGGCATTAATTTTAATACTAGGTAAATGATGTATATTTTCTGATAAAATAAATAATCTATGTTTTCGATTTATACCTGCAAAGTGTGTTCTAGCATTGAGTAGTGTGATCAATCTTCTTTTCTATTTCTTACCTATAATGCACTTAAATATTGTATTCCGTGCTTTGTTTCTTATTACTGTTTACGCAATGTTCTGTGCTTCAAAGCATTTTCCAACTAATTGTTCTGATTCACTTGGGGCACACATCACACTCTGCACTCAAAAAACATATAATCCATTTCAAAATACCTTAAAATAATATTTCAAACACACAAATCGATCAAAATATTATGTATTCTTCGGCAATATGAACTTACAACTAACTAAATAACATCTTGTCATATGTCCATTTTTCAGTAAGTACGGACAATATACATAAGCTATGTAGAATCCTAAATAACTAGCTAAATAACATCTAGTCATATGTCCATTTTTCAGTAAGTACGGACAATATACATAAGCTATGTAGAATCCTAAATAACTAGCTAAATAACATCTAGTCATATGTCCATTTTTCAGTAAGTACGGAAAATATACATAAGCTATGTAGAATCCTAAATAACTAGCTAAATAACATCTAGTCATATGTCCATTTTTCAGTAAGTACGGACAATATACATAGGCTATGTAGAATCCTAAATAACTAGCTAAATAACATCTAGTCATATGTCCATTTTTCAGTAAGTACGGACAATATACATAAGCTATGTAGAATCCTAAATAACTAGCTAAATAACATCTAGTCATATGTCCATTTTTCAGTAAGTACGGACAATATACATAAGCTATGTAGAATCCCAAATAACTAGCTAAATAACATCTAGTCATATGTCCATTTTTCAGTAAGTACGGACAATATACATAGGCTATGTAGAATCCTAAATAACTAGCTAAATAACATCTAGTCATATGTCCATTTTTCAGTAAGTACGGACAATATACATAGGCTATGTAGAATCCTAAATAACTAGCTAAATAACATCTAGTCATATGTCCATTTTTCAGTAAGTACGGACAATATACATAAGCTATGTAGAATCCTAAATAACTAGCTAAATAACATCTAGTCATATGTCCATTTTTCAGTAAGTACGGACAATATACATAAGCTATGTAGAATCCCAAATAACTAGCTAAATAACATCTAGTCATATGTCCATTTTTCAGTAAGTACGGACAATATACATAAGCTATGTAGAATCCTAAATAACTAGCTAAATAACATCTAGTCATATGTCCATTTTTCAGTAAGTACGGACAATATACATAAGCTATGTAAAATCCTAAATAACTAGCTAAATAACATCTAGTCATATGTCCATTTTTCAGTAAGTACGGAGAATATACATAAGCTATGTAGAATCCCTAATTATAGATTTTAAATGTGCACTAGAAATTTCTAAGCATCACTGTTTTCTAGGAATCCTAAATCTGGATTTAAAAATAACAGTGAAATTCTCGAGTTAGAATAAACACCATTAATCAACACCCAAAACACTTTTCACTCATTGTAATCCTCCATACTTATTACACATTGTGTAAAGTAAATAATGACACCCTGTACTGAATGCATATTATTCATAGCCATCCATTATCCATATGGCGTTGTTCTTTTGAACTACTGTAAATTTTGCATCATCCAAAGATCAAAGAGAATTTGTTGAATGTCATATCATAAGAAAGAAATTTTGTTCTCAAATTATTTTAAGTCTCGAGATTTTTACTGACATCTTGAAGAATAATCATGAAGAAGTCTATCGAGATGGGAATATGGATGGCCGGGGTTAATATTTACAGGGTTTAAATGTCATACATTGTGTAATAATTTTGGAAATTTTTACAGCGCCATTTTCGTAAAATACTACCTAAAGGCGCTTGTGTAGTATTCACCATTCTACTACTGACCCTTATCCGCACCCAATGGTGCATAGGGCACTGCATCTAATTGATGCAATGTTAAGTAGATCATTAAATAAATGAAGGCAAGGTGATTGATCCTGCGCTTCAGGTACCAGTCCAGGGTAATATTAAATAAACATTGGAGTGAAAAAACACATATATTTATTTTGACACCCCTGGGAATTGAACCTGGTATGTCTGACACGGACACCAAATGCACTAAGTATTACACTATGGAGGCGGGAGAGACTGTTCTACCCATAATTAACTACAACATTACACAAATTTCAGAAAGTTGTATATATGCTTAAATTGAAATCTTGATATGAATAAGTGGACCAAATCCAAAAGCAATTGTGAAAAAAAATTGGACGCTCAAAATATTGTTAATATTTTAAATCTGTTTGGGTGGTGACTGAGCGGAGCCATTTCGTCGTAACGTAACACGTTACGATGCGAGCATTCGTATAGTCAGTACAGCGAACCGAGCACTCCATCCATAGTTTCGGATGCTCGGTGATGCTCGCTGCGAGCGATGTTACGAAGTTACGTTACGACGAAATGCTCCGGTCAGTTACCACCTTTAAAAGATCAAGCTGCATTGCGGTGTATATCATTTGACCTGAACAGTGCAATATGGTCCAAAACAGTGATGTGCTTCTATAGATTTCCCCGGCTCTGCTGATCCGGTTGTTAAAATAATTTAGGTTCGGAGAGGTGGATGTTAAAATACTTCTTGTTTACTATCATATTGAGACGGTATTTTTACATGATCAAAAAGATTACTTGATTTGATATGGATAAAGTAAATTTACTATTATTTGGTTTGCATATATCTATCTATAATCTATATAGATAAGTAATTAAGGGAATAGCGAATACATAATATGTTTGATATAAAAATATTACCAAATTTTCGGTGCATCTCGAGTATTCACCAAGGTGCAAGGCAGTTGCTAAAATTTGAGCAGCACATCACTGGTCCAAAAAATCTTTAAATAAAAATTATTATTGATTTTTGGTAAAACCTCCTTATTCGAGTGCGTAATGTAAGTTAACCTTACACTCACTAACATAACCTAACATAAAACTTTATAGGTTGGGAGTCAATATTCTATGTGATGGGTGGACTTTCATGCATTTGGTGCGTCCTGTGGGTGATTCTGGTACAAGATTCTCCTCAAAAACAGCCCTTCATCGACCAATCGGAGAGAGATATGATATCAAAGTCGCTCGGAACCAATACTCACGCCACCCCCAAGGTAAATATAGCCTAATATATTTCTAAACTTAGAAGTATACTAAAATTGTCACTTACAGATATTATGTCATCAAAATTAGTAAAATGACTGTGTAGATGATGAAATAGGATTAACCATTTGGATACATAAGTTGGCACTGCATTTACAGGTTAATATATTATATTTGCATAACTACTATCTTCTTTGGTCTCAATCCTGCGGATTGGTCTGTAGCAACAGATGACATCTCTTTTGCCATTTTCGCCTTTTTTCGGAAGTCTTGTCTTCGTATAAGTCGCTTAGGTATTCGCGGCGTGGGCGTCCTCTGGCATTTATTCCCATGGATGATAAGGATATCTATATTATAGGTGTCTCAACTTGAGATTAAACATCTCTCGTTTTAGAGAAAAGAAGATGGAAGTCTGAAAATATCCCAGGGCTTACAGTCAGGCATTTAGGTGGCTTAAATGATCACTTTATACACTTGTGTAATGTTTACCATTCTGCCCATTATTGTACATTAACCTGTCCAGGAGTATGGTCGTATATGTACGACCAATTCAAAACATGGCTTATGACATGATTTATGTCAAAACATGTTTAAAACATGATTTAGATAAAAATTATCCATGTTTCGATAAATCATGTTTACTGGTGCAAATGTTTTTTTTATTTAATAAAATATGTTGCTTATAGCATCGACTAAACATAAAAATAAAAAAGTAAAAAAATTAATATCCAAAAAAAAAACTCACTCCTGGACACATTAATTTTTGGAACTTGTACATATGCAATGATCTTGGATCTCTTTGGGAGTATAGTTGAGAAATGAGTGAAGTACATACAAATGCCAGGTTTTAAGCCCTGGGCAGTGGCGTGCATGGAATTTTTAATCAGGGTAGGCAGTAGGGTTGGGTAAGGATAAGGCATAGTAGGCACTGGTCGTGTTTCTATATGGAATGCAAATAATCCAGGGTAAGAACTGCTTTTCTGCCTATATAGAATGCTCACCTCTGGCCCTGAGATGCTCAAACTTCTATCTTCATTTATATAAAACGATGGCTTCATCTTAGATAACTTCTTATTTAGATTTAGATATCGAATTGGTCTTAATTTTTACTTCAAATCATACCTATCGGCGGATAATGATACATTATTTTAGTAAAAATAAGGGAATTGAAACATATTAAGTACTTACCCACTTGGAACAAACAGATTTGGAGAAAGATTTTAATTTATTATTTTAACAATACTTATTGGCAGTGCAAAAAACATGATTGCCATAATTAAAAGGCTATTTTTGAAAATTAAGTACCTACCTTAAATGGAGTTGAGGTTGGGAAACTTATAAGCTAGAATGGTATTTTGTATATAGCGAATAGATATTAATGGATCAACTATTACTGTTAAAATTATCACCACATAAATATAATTGCATAAATTTATATAAAATTAAATTTATTATATTTTAAAGTATGTTATTAGTCCGCCTCCGTAGTGTAATGGTCAGCATGCTCGGCTACCGTTCTGGAGGTCCCGGGTTCGATTCCCAGGGGGGTTTAATAAATATAAGTGATTTTTTCACTCTAATATTTATTCAATATTACACTGGACTGGTACCTGAAGTGGAGGGCTGATCACCTTTACTTCATGTGTAATCGATCGAGATAACACTGCGTTTATATGAAGCAGTGCCCTATGCACCATTGGGGTGCGGTAAGGGATTTATTTATTATTATGTTTAGAACATTAGTGTCTGATTCCACAGAGGTTGTCCGTGCCGTGGAAGTCCGTTTTGACATCTCCTCCGTTCCTGGCCATCCTGGTAGCGCACACCTGCTCCAACTGGGGCTGGTACATGCTGCTCATTGAGCTGCCTTTTTACATGAAGCAAGTTCTCAAGTTCAACATTACTGAGGTAATTATATAACTTGCGTTTAACCATAGAGTGCTGAGAACCAATATATTGACTCTTGTATACTTTGAAAAATGTCCATATTGTCAGTATATCGGTAGTGTAAAGGCAAAGGGGTATATCTGTCTCAGACCAAATTTTACAGGAGAGCAAAAACAAGTGAAATTAAATAACTCATTTGTTTTATGTATTTTTATATGTACATATCTTAATAAAACTAAATAAGTATCGCATATACAGCTATATCCTTTTGCCAGATTATGGAATACACTATTTTTAACATTTTGTGGAACAAACTTAGAAAATTAAAGCTTCTATTAAAGATTCCGCTCTTAGGAGGTGGAAGACCAGCTGTCTTTCTATCGTTTAGGTGGCCTTCCTGGGGGTCTGTTACCTCTTATGCTGCTGTCTGCAGCTATTCCCTCTAAAAGACTGCTAGTGCTTAACAGAAATTCGGCACCATGTTTATACAATTGTAGGAAGTTAAGTTTTAAAATTGAAATGTGTCATGTTTTCAGAATGCAGTAACCACGGCTATACCATTCCTGACCCTTTGGATCTTCAGCTTGTGTTTGAGTCGCACTCTGGACTACTTGAAGTCGAAGGGAAAGATTACTACCACAACTTCCAGGAAAATTGGCACTCTCTTTGGTAAACACACCCGACTCCTATTATGATCTTAGCAATTCAAAGTCAATGTGAATATTTAAAGATTGAGAGAACTTTCTAAATGTATATTAGAAGTGTTCTGGTGGAATCTATCCCAAAAAATATGAATATAAATAGGTATTAATATAAATATACATTACTTAATTTATATAGAATCACTATTTACGAAACACAAAAAAGTATGTTCACAAATTGCATTCAGGCTCTCACCATTTTTACATCCTCTTTTATTTTTCTCTTTATGGGTTACAATCTGTGTGATGATTGGTTTGCTTCTTTCATGGTCAGTCTCCACCCGCCCTATCCTCTGCTCGTCTCTTCAACTCGGCATACCCGCTACAGCGCATGTAGGAGATAATTTGGTTTATGTAATTTAAGTAGGGTCGTTCTCTGTAGTTTGTCCCTTTGCACATGCTCTCCGCAATCATAAGAAGCAACCCTGGGTGTTTTATATTATATTAGCCTATCCATTTGGCTCGCTATTGTGCTAGTTTATTTAGTAAGCATCTAGACTCCCCAGCCCTGCTAATACCACATTGTTCCCTACATGTTCCAAACAATGAATCCCCAACATGCATCTGTAGCATTACATCTTAAATGCCTCTAGCCGCTCCGGTTCTGCCCGTCCGATAGTCCACGTTTCGCTTCCATATAACAGTATACTCCAGACTAGAGTTATTTATTTTGCAAAAAAAAGTTAAAAAAGAAATAAATAAAAGAGACGATTTTGAGAGGCATCCGAACTAGCCATACCTGATGAAATTACTTTTTCTTGACAAACAGTTAAAAAAAAGATCACTCAAATGTAAAAAAAATAGTAAGTAAGATAAAATTGTGTAAATTTCAGCATCCTTTGTCCCGATGGTTTGTCTCCTGGGGCTATGCTACGTGGGGTGCTATCACAATGTGGCAGTGGGTTTGATGGCTGTCGGAGTCACCTGCATCGGAGGGATGTTCTGTGGATTCCTCTCTAATCATATCGACATCGCTCCCAACTTCGCAGGTAATAAATAATTAACAACTTATTATAATATGAAAATAGATCAACTTTTCAATGGTTTAACGTTCTCCTTACGGTGCTGAAAAATTCCATGTGCCCCCGGTGATATGTATTTTGTACACCATATGAAAATGTGGTTTAACAACGGGAAAAATGTTAAGATTCCTAAATGTTGCTTTTGTTGACCATAGTCTATAAGTTTAAATGTAACAATTTTGTAATGTTAGCTCTGGTAAGTATCTGAAAATGAGAAAAAAATACATCACAAGTAGCCGCAATAACTAACGTAGCGACACGACCACCGCGTATGATGGTTTGCGCACTACTAAACTTGCAACGACATGCACATATATGCAAAGCAACAGCACTCAAAGCAGCAGCAAAGGAGCGCACACACTAAGAAACTTTGTTTATTGGTGATTTTATCTCCCAATTTTTTCAAAAATTATTTATTTCCGTCGCTGCAAATCAATAAATTTATATTATAATACTTTCATGTAATACATAATGTAATGTAAAAAAAATTGATGCCTTCGAAATGTGGTGTTGGAGGCGCATGCTCCGAATTCCATGGACAGCTAGACGCACCAATGAGTCCATTCGCCAGGAACTACGCTCGGATGGCTTGACTCTGGCCAATATCTGTACCCGACGGATTCTCCAGTTCTTTGGACACGTTGCGCGTGGCAACGAGGATAGCCTGGAACGACTAGTTGTGATCGGTAGCCTGGAGGGAAAGAGAGGGAGAGGAAGATCCCCCACACGATGGACCGATCAAATTAAGGCAGCAGCTGGCACCTCAGTGGTTGGAGCGCTACGTGCAGCGCAGTCAAGGGATAACTGGAGAAGAGTCATTGCTTCTGCAAGGGTCACAGCCCTCAGCAATGAGGATTAAGACGGAGAAGAAGAATACATAATTATATTACAGAGAAATACAGAAATTCTGAGCCTGTGTCTATTATATTTTGTATAAATATTCTTATTTTATTAAATTAAATAAAACAAAATAATAGTCTGTACAGTGTCTTTGGAAAATAAATGTTTATTTTTTTCTTCAGGAACACTCATGGCTATAACCAACACGATGGCAACTCTTCCTGGAATTATTGTACCTATCTTCGTTGGACATTTGACCCACGGGAATGTAAGCGCAAATATCTTTTAAGGCCCAATAAACGATAAATCACAACTTATTTTTTTTTAACCCAAGTAACATTTGGTGGAATTCAATTTTATGCTTAAATACCATTGTTGTATTGAAAAGATTAGTTTTTCTTTAAAATAAATATTTATATGGTTTTTAAAAGAAACAAGTTATTGAAAGGTACAGAGTTAAGAAAAAAAAAGAATTTTATTTTTTCAAATATATATTTAAAAAAAAGTCAAAATTCCAATATATCGCTGGTTAAATGCCAAAGGGCCACAACGTAAAAAAAATAATCAAACTCTTTATTCCAAAAATGTTATCTACATCGTCAACATTTTCATATTCGAAAGATGTTGACGATATAAATAGATAACATTTTTCTAATAAAGAATTTGTTTTTTTTTGTGTTGTGGCCTTTTGGCATTTAACCAGCGATATGTTATTTTAAAAAAGTGCGCGCGGAAACGCGTCCGACCTCTAGCGCGGCCGTTCACATTCTGAAATTGAACAACTGAGATCTCAGCCTTAACATGACTTAATATGCATCAATGACAATTTCCAGTTAGTTATAAAGAGCATTAATTTTTGTATTACAGCAAACCATCTCGGCATGGCGCATCATATTCTTTGTGACTATTGGGCTGTACATCATCGAGATCTTCGCCTACACCATCTTTGGGTCTGGTGAGGAGCAGCCGTGGAACCGAGCTCCGGAAAGCGCTGACGATACTCTGGAAGGACAGCCCCTCAACGACAAGGTCAAGGAAGATTCTAAACTCGCAGGACGTGATTAAGGCGGCAAATTCATAAATAAAACGACACAATTTTATACGAGGTGAAGTAAATTTATATTGAAAAATAATTTCAGAAATCTCTTGTTATCATCAGGGATTATGTTCAGCAAACAAGCAACGGATATTGAGATTAACACTAATATAAACTTTTGCAATCGGTTATAATTATAGAAAAAACGACAGACCTTATCAAGTTTACGAAAGAGCGGTTTACAGCTTTGCTGATATGATCACAAATAACACTACATTTTATTATTCACTCATTTTTTCAAATCAATGAAAAAATATAGTTTTTACATACAATTAAATGGTATATAAAAAAGTATACATTTTAAAAACTTTTTAAACATTCGAAAATATAAATCAAACATTTTGCAAAATATTGTGTTTGTCACGTCAAATCATATTATGATTTGACGTGACGATTTGTAAAAAAAATCATGTGACAATTTTTTCAACAGCAAAAAATGCCAAGCCATTGAAAATAATGTAAAACAGTAAACCCTCCTATGTATAACATAAATATATGTACTACGTTATCGGAGGGAACGTTATAGAGGGTGAATGATTTTAAATTGTATTTTAATTTACTAATAACTCACTTCAGTCATTTCCGCTGGTTGAAATGTAAAAATACAATTTAAAACATTAACCTTCTAAAATGCGGTACCTATCTCAACATTATAAGGGGGTTTACTGTACATACAGTTTGGACACGCGTACTCTCAAGAAAATATTTATAAGAAATATATATTCTGCATAGTAAAAATTAACCTTGTCATGTTTAGAAATGTGTCAATTAAATAAGCTTTTATTGTGATCATTTCATTTTTATACATTTTCATTTCATACTTAATTTTTCTCTTAGATAATATTATTACTTTTTAAGAAATGGAGTGAATTTAAAATTTATAATGATAATTACTATGGATAACTTCAATAAAGTCATTTTAATATTCATAAATTTCAATCTTAGTACAAAAACGTATGAAAACTGACAGATGGCAAAGAATACGGTTAAAATCAAATAAATAAATGGCAACATTGGTTACGATATAGCATTTAGAAAAAAAATTATCTTCTATAGGTATAAGTAATATGTATTTCAAAAAATATAAAGTGATAAAAAGCTGATAAGAATTAATATAATGTCACATATACATATATTTATGTACTTGCAAACATAGCCCAGGATATAAGAAGCCCAAAAAATATTACTGACATTTTAAAACTGGTTTGTTGTCGATAGTGGTCACTGGTCAAATAAAATAAAATTGGAAAAAGCTATTTATTTTTATTTTATTATATAAAATGCAGATCCAGCAAGAAATATTAGTACAAAACAAAAATCTAATAAATGAAAATTCACTCTGTATTTTTTTCTGGGGCAATGTTAGGCAATTACTAAAATAAAAAAATTCTTTATATAAAGTATAAAAATTAAAAAGAAAACTTATTAAAAATGTACTTATGTTTTACATAATAAGTGTGTAGAAATCTACAATATATGGCAATTGTCTTATGTTATTAGATAAATAAGTAATAGTTGTAAGGAATTTAGATTTAAAAAATAATGCTCATACATGTAGTGAAAGAAAAATATATTTTATCTGCAAAAAATAAATAAATGCAGATTGAAAATATTGCTTTTAATGTTTATGAATGGAAATTTTCTATATAAATAAAAATATAAATGTTAGTTGGTTCAAAATTTTCATAAATAAATTATCTGGTCAAATTATAAGCTTAATAATAAAAATGAAAATGGTATTTTCTGGCGTTTCTCATGTGTGTGATTATAATCCGGGATTCGGATCTCACATACTAATAAAAGAGTTTCTGCTTAAGCAGAAACATTATTTTATTAATAAAAAAGCTTCTTTACATCTCACCAATAGATGTCTCTAGTGAAGTTTTAGTGATTCATGAACAAGGTTTCTAAATTGGTTCATATATATAGAACTTCCAAGAATTTGAGTAGTGTGGTTGTCAACAATAATGGGTAGAATTGGTGAATGTTACACATGTGTAAAGTGATCACTTAAACCAGCCTATGACGGTCGTAAGCCCCGTAAATACCCAGACTTCCATATTCTTCTTCATCTTTGATGAGATGTCAAAAAATAATAATTCCAGTGAATTGCATTAAAATTTTGACACAGTGTTGCATTTGAATATGTGCAGTTTTTATATACACCTGTGACAGGGAAAATATCCTTTTTGACAGCAATGTCAGCGCCATCTGTTAAAGGTAACAGCAACACATGCAATACTAAACATTGCTTAAGGTGGGCAACTTGCTTCTTGAATGCTGCTATCACTTAGCATTTTGATTGCATTGTTGTATCATAGATTTTTTTAATATTTTCATTGCTTCACAAGCATTAAGAAATGGAATATATTAGAAATGTGTGCTTTCTTTTCTCTTTGTTTTCCATTTCACCAGACTGAGCTGTGGCTGTTTACTTCTTCTTCTTAAATTTATGAGCCCTCTGACCTCCACTGCTGGACATAGGCCTCTTCCCCTTCTTTCCATTTCCTCCGGTTGGTTGCTGCTTGCAGCCAGTTTTTACCCCCCACAGCGACAATATCGTCAGACCATCTCTTTCATCATATTTTTCTATTATATTATCAACTGGCTGTTTACAGCCAGTTGATAGTATAATGTAAAAATATGAAGGTGGTCTTTGTGTTTCGGATTGCATTGAGTTTTGAAATATCGCATACTCATTACGTATAACCCTTATCCGCACCCAATGGTGCATAGGGCACTGCATCGAATTGACGCAGTGTTATCTTGATCATTACTTGCATGAAGGCAAGGTGATCACTCTTGCGCTTCAGGAACCAGTCCAGGGTAATATTAAATAAATATTACAGTGTGAAATCACTAATATTTATTTTCACCCCCCCCTGGGAATCGAACCCGGGACCTCCAGCGCGGTAGTTAAACACGCTGACCATTACACCACGGAGGCGGACAGAAATATTGCATACTAGGAATATTTAAAAAAAATTATTAAAAAAAGATATTTTTCAATAATTTAACTTTAAAATATACCAAAAACATCTTTACAAATTTACATATTTAATTTCTTCTTCCTTTCTCTATAATTTTGTAATTATTTATCCCTTCAACAATCAGTTCATATTTGACAAAGGTACTGGCAATTTTAGATTTTGAAATGCATATAAAATGCAATTTTTCAAAAAATTGTTATTACGTTATTGTTGTGTGTGTATGTATTTGTTATAACATGAATTTGTGTTCTAGAAAATTTTACATGCGTAGTTTTTTCTGTAAAAATAAAATATCCGAATTAAAAAGTTCAAGCATAAAGAGGCTTATTTTTTTTCTAATATGTAAGTATTACGCATATGAAATGTTACATTTTCTAAAAAAATGTACTTCTTTTTACAAATTGTCATATTTGTGTATTTAGCTAGAGTTAATTTTACATCGAAAGCTAAACTTCACTCATAACCTCAGCTAAGTGTAAAAAAATGCCTTTTGATAACTTGTGACTGTTTATTCCTAAATATATATGTATTTTCATAGTTTGGAGAGGATTTTATACCAAATCTATAAACTAGAAGTAAAATCATCTTGTTCTAATGTTGGTTTATGGAAAAATATAGCCATGTGTATTGAAATAGCTTTTCTTACGAATGTGCGTATTACATTACATAGAAATAAATAAAATGATTATTTTATTTATTGTTTCGGCATTAACTTTGTGGTAAGACATGTTACAATGATTAAAGAAAACACTTGTTTTTTACCACTTGAGTTTTATTATAGACTACATGTTTCAGAAGTTAAACTTCCATCATTCAGGTCTGTATAATAACTATAGTTATAATAACTTTAATCATCGTAAAATGATTATTGATTGATGTATAGAAATATCGTACAAATAAAACAATAAACTTTATGTAATTTAAACAAGAACATTTAATTTATTATTAGATTAAAACCAATATTTTTAGCTTTTCCACTTTTTTTATTTGACCAGTGACCGGGTTTCGTCGTTACCGACATCATCAGACTGGTCTGTCATCCAGTCTGATGATGTCGGTAACGACGGAACCCGGTCGCTGGTCAAATAAAAAAAGTGGAAAAGCTAAAAATATTGGTTTTAATCTAATAATAAATTAAAAATGCAATTCCATCACGAAGTGTCAGTGGATAATATAAATCTATCAAGAACATTTACTTATTTTCTTCTAAAAGTAGTCTGGTAAATCTATTTTATGAATAGTTCTAGTATTATAATGTTAAATAAATCAATTGATAATGTAATTCTTGTTCCCGTATTGCTTCAATTATATCAGATATAAATGTGCATTTTGTATTTTTGCAATGACGTGTCTGGTTCAAAATAAATTGTCAATCCTTTGTACAAAGCATTTTCTTGGAGAAATAGTGGCCAAAAATACTCATAATGCAAAATTATTGTATATTTGCACCTCTGGCTTTACTGGGATGATATAAATTTCAATTTGCTTGTACTAAAAAAAAAAAAATAAACTGTGTCAATTCAATATTACACACCGCCCTAAACTATTATGTAATTAAAAATAAGATACCTATAAGATATCTGTAACTTTAAAAAATATATTTCATTTACTATTTACTCAATTAATTTAGTAATTATAATTAGAACACAAAGAATCTAACTACAGAATGTGAATATTTTTCATTATATTTTTTCAACTTTAATATTTTATTATTATTAAAAGGTTACCATATAATATATTATTGATGGAGAAACTAACGCTTATTTTGTAATATTAACTGTTTAACAGTATTTTACTATTGTTAAATAAATAAATATTAACCGTTTTAGTGCTGAGATTTTTGGCAAAACGGTTCTTTTTATTAGGTGTACAAATTCAACGATATTTGTCTCAAATATTGACCGATTTTAGTATTTCTTTCTAGTATCAGTGGAGTAAATTTCAAACCACTCAAATGTAATGGCATTTTTTGCATGTATATATATATATATATATATATATATATATATATATATATATATATATATATATATATATATATATATATATATATATATATATATATATATATATATATAATGATTAAATTTCATCCTCCTTCCTTTTCGTAGACAGGAAGCAGGATTATCGACTTCCGGTCGCCACCTTTCGGCCTCGGAGCGAGCTCGCGATATTGCTCGCCGAGTACTTTCAGTGACATTTCTCTCTGTCAGCATACCTGTGCTTTTCCTCTCACCTAATACTGTCAGACGTCTAGCAAGTAACACTGAATCTGACACAAAAACAATAGGTTTTTATAAAAAAATTATTTCTATTTTCACCAAAAATTAATTAATTAAGCGCACGCTTCGACACAACCTCATATACTGGCATCATCGTCAGTATATCGATGGCTCCACTTTTGGCCAAGTATACTACATAATTAGTCAATATAACGATTCTCAGCACTCTAACTGTTAATGTTTTGACTGGTTAGAAAATATGATTTTCTGACCCATTTTTAGATTATTACTATGTAGATGTTATGTTAAAAAGGAAATATATTGCCGCGCTCATGGCACTCACTGCTATAGCAGTCATGGCCCACATATGGAAAATTACAACTATAGCTGTCAGCCAAATAATTTAAGTATACCTACCTTTTATTACACATTTTTTTTATACAGTATCGCATAAAACATATGTATCTACCATGTAATTAAAGAGTTTAGTATATATGGATTGAGTTGAAACAAAAAACAAAAAAAACCTTAATACAACATGGGCCAATATAAATGATTGCGAAAAATGTGTCCGCAAAGGTGTTAAAAAAATTATAGATTGGTTTCTGGCTACTGTTACTTAGTGTACATAGTTTCCTGATACAAATTCATATGCATATGTATTTTAATCTTAAACATTGTTTTTAAATTTGATACATTGTAGTTTTATTGATTTGTTTTATTAAATAAATTTGTTTAAAACAGAAACAACTTGACTTTTGATGACAGTTTATATTTATGGCGAGAATGGCATTTTTCGAAAAGTGTTGAATGTCGATTTTATTTATTATTTTTTATCATATACATAGTTACAAATTATAATAATGTACCCTTACTGGGTTTTCCCGTTCCGAGGGTACATTTTAAAATTCTTATTTATTGTCCGCCTCCGTAGAGTAATGGTCAGCACGCTCGGCTACCGTTCTGGAGGTCCCGGTTTCGATTCCCAGAGGGAGGTCTAATAAATAAATAAGTGATTTTTTACTTTAATATTTATTCAATATTACCCTGGACCTAAAGTGGAGGGCTGATCACCTTTCCTATGTGTGTTAACGATCAAGATAACACTGCGTTTATATGATGCAGTGCCCTGTGCACCATTGGGGTACGGATAAGGGTTCGACGATGAATATTTTCAAAATTATATGAAAAGAAATTTGTTTTTGATGCTTTCTATTTTAGATCTACCTACATCCATTCATTATCCATTTATGAATAGCTCTTTTATACATAGTTTCGTTATTCAATGACTATGGTTATGTTTGATTTGTTTCTGTGTTTATATGTTTCCATGAGGTGTGTTAATTGTGATTTTTTATGCTTTCTTGTGTTATGTAAGAGTCATTGGTTGTTATGTAAGAGTACATGATTAGTTGTTGGCACGATCAGGTATGCCAAATATTTGAGAGTGGTCAGGTTAGGAGTCGTATAATCGTCGGGTATGTATGAGGAAATGCATGAACGTGGAACAGGCGAAGAATGTTTGCAAAGACAGAGTGGTGTGGTGTTGTATTCTCTCTGCCTACCCGTGCGGGAAGCGGCGTGATGGCTAGTTAGTTAGTTAGTTTTAGACTACCGTAAGTTGTAATGTGTTGAATATTTCCTCTATGGGTGTCTGTCTCAGAGCTTTAAGTATTATTTTCATTATTCATTTATGGGCAACAATAATACTATTTAATAATGCATTACTCGTACCATCCCAACCAATAATCTTATACTGTAGAAAAGACTGACATTAACCTTAGTAAATTTTTACTAATTCTTTTGTACTGTGGTTTTATCCGGATCCACGCGGCTCGCATAACCGTATGTGTTTTAACAAAACATGCCCCATACGCGGCTGACATAAGCGTTTGTGTTTTTACATTGCTCCAAGATTCGAACCTCAGTTCAACATAGAGGGATTTTTTCATGGTGTGGAACTTGGGATAAAATAATACGTCAATCCTTGGCCTTATGACATCTGTTGAAATATCTGACTAATAATTTGTAACATCACAAGTATAAATAAAAGAACAGATCCCTGATTTTTCATGCGGTCGGTAATTAGTCCGCGCCATAATCATGCCCTATATCTGTCTCACTCTCGACGCTGCGCATCGCCAGTGGGTAAGAGTGACACACGATGCGTGCTTTGATTTATTTATGTTACGATCTAATTTGTTTATATTACGATATATTTCAAGAATAATGTGACACACGTGTATTATAGAGTACCAAAAAGGCACGATGAATCCCATTGAACGTTTTTATTTAGGAAAATAAATTGTTTCTTAACTAAATACATGATAAAAGTAATCATTTAAAAAACGGCGAAATACCGCCACACACGGGCGTCTCTTAGGAACGCGGTTAAAAGGTTAAAGATGTAAAATTAAAATAAAGCATGAACACTTAGATAAACGTTTAATATATTTTATTTACAGTCAGTGGTGGGGTGAACATCTGGTATTTTATGAAATAAAAAAGCAATACAATAAAAGTAACTACTGAGTTTAAAAAACTAGATAAAATAATGACTATACAATGTTTATATTACAATGAGTACCTTACTTGGTTCTCACGAGTTTGGCAAAGTATGCCGGCCCGTAATTGGCTTCCAGATCTGGTGTGACGAGGTGGCCGTATCGAACTGCCGTTTTACCAGAACCTAAACTAAACATGGACTGGACTGGCTTCAAGGACTTCTTGAATAATCTGCAATAAAGAAAAAAAACATATAATGTTCCAAAGCATATAAATTCTTCTTCTAACCCTTCTCCCACATAATGCATACTGGAACACTATAGTAAAAGTGTAAGAATCCCTTACCCGTAGCATGAACTTGCATTTATAAGCAAGGTACAAAAACGGGAAAGAGAGAAAAAAAATCCTTATCCGCACCCAATGGTGCATAGGGCACTGCATCGTATTGACACAGTGTTATCTTGATCGTTACTTACATGAAGGCAAGGTGATCACTCCTGCGCTTCAGGGAACAGACCAGGATAATATTAAATAAATATTAGAGTAAATTACTGATATTTATTTTCACCCACCCTGGGAATCGGACCGGGACCTCCAGCACAGTAGCTAAACACGCTAACCACGGAGGCGGACAAGCATAACTAAGTGGAGATAAATCAGATTTGGACACACTCAAAATGTTGTTAATAAAATAACTGGTAAAATGATAAGCTACATAAAAAATTTAAAATTATGTTTTCAGGCAGGTCTCAAGTACGTAAATATGTATAATCCAGGATCTCGCATGCTAATAAATAGAGTCTGCTTAGGTAAAGTTTTCCTCATTCCAACATAGATGGCTGTTGTGAACTCATATGTAGTCACAAGTCACGAAATTGATAAATATATCTAGATATTTTTGGAACTCATAGGAGTTCCAAAATTTTTAATAGTGTGGTTGTCAATCATGGGTAGACTTGGTGAACGTTGCACATGTGTAAAGTGATCACTTGACCAGCATATGACAGGTTGTAACCCCTGTAAATGCCCAGACTTCCATATTCTTCTTTTTTATCTATGTTGAGATGTCAAAAATATAAAAAATAACTAGGTATTTGGACACACTCAAAATGTTGTAAAAAAAAAAATGCATTATTTACTTGATAGTAGCAAGGATTCCATTATCCTCGAAGGCCTTTTTCAGTGCCATGTGGACTACGGCATCATTCTGAATAGGACTGAGGGAACACGTACTGTACACCACACTACCTCCCACGCGACACACAGACAGTGCATTACTGAAACCAATAAAAATAATTATTATTTTCCTCTTCATTTGTTTTGTTAACGCTCTCTAAAGAAAGTTGAATTGCCACTGTTGTAAACAACAGTGGCAATTCAACGACAATCGACCTACAGTCGCATGTTTACAGACCGACTGCGTGAATTGTGACGTGAATGATCGGAAGAATGCACACTCAGACCTCGCTTTGCGTCGTTTCACTTTGCGTTGTTTCAAAGTTTTACTTTTAGTTTTGTTATGTAAATATTCTTCTTTTTTTAACATTTAAGGACTGAATGAAAAATACGGTAACCTATCATTGATGTTTATATGATTTCCAATGGAAAATAGTAATTCACTTTGTGTTGTTCCAGTTTCGCGCCGGATATTTTGGAACCTATTTACAACGCAAAGTGAGGTCTTAGTGTAGTTCATAAATGTTGTCTCCCTTTCACACAGTTGTGGCGCAGTACTTAGAGCGAAATAATTGATTATATAAAAAATCATGCATTTGAAGTTACCTTAAAAGGCTGGATTGTAGTTCTGGTAAACGAAGACGTTCCTTATTTCGATTTGGTGTAAATATATTGTTTTCGTTTATTTTCAAAGAATGGCGATCTGTTGTGCACGGGACATCAACCAAGACCTAAAAAAATACAAAAACAAAATAAACATTGAAAAGGAACATATCGTGCGTATACTGGCATAAAATGTTAACTCTAAAATCCCTGTTTGAATTATCCCTATTCTTTAAAGCTTTAAGCCTGCATATAATACCCGCTATTAAACTTAAATTGAATTTACTTTTAAAATCATATAAATATGACATTTCAACTCTTAAATGTATTTTTCCAGTTTACAGAACCTGGAAAACTGTATAATATGCATCATTAAGTCAAAATTGCATATTTTCGAGTTAACGTTTTTTTGTGAGTACAACCGCAATATATTGTACTGTCCATAGTGAAAACGCTTTTCTACGGAAACAGTAGCAATATTGAACACAGAGATACCGACAATTATAAATTGCACCTACCCTGGTTATAATGGATGTCTTAATCTCTAGTCTATCTACAAGAATTTTAAAATCATTTAACTTCTTCTTCTTCATCTTGTTGTAGGCCTTGCGGCCTGTTTTTAAGAGGGATTAGCTTCCTGCGATGTCAATTCCCAGCTATCAACCCATCTCTCTGGTGGTCTGCCCGGGAGTCTTTTACCATGGGGTTGACCGTACAGTGCGATGTGGGGGAGTTTGGATGATTCCATTCCCCGCATTCTCCTTCGTTGCCTTCCCCACCTAACGACATCTTCGATCTCGCATATATCCCTGATCCTGGCGTTTCTTATTCAATCTCAAAGACTCTTGCCTGATATGCTTCTTAGTCTTCATTTCCGACACTCTAAGCGCGTTTTCATCATTTAATCATTTAACTTGATTTTTGAAAACTTCCCGCCACATTCCCAGATCTGATAGAGAAGCTGTAGGCTTCCTGTCAGATCCACAGTTGCAGAACGGAATTTTGGGGAGTAAGTTGCGAAAATTAAGAACAATGTTTAAAACTGTGTCCCAATTTTACTGTGAATTTAACAGTATGGCAAACAGTAGTAAAATTATGAAGAATGATTAAAAATATGCACCAATTTCACATGAATTTACATTGTAAAAGAAAAATACTTGTTTTTTGCCACTTGAGTTCTATTTATTTAATTACATATAATGACTAGTTTCGGAAACTATGCATGTAAGCATAGTTTCCGGGTTTTTTTCCGGGTTTCAGGTCTAAATATAAACCAAAGCTTAAATAATTATCTGTTTTATTCTATAAATAAGGAGGGGGGAAGTTAGGGGAAGGGGTGGGGGGGGGCAGGGGGTGGAGTTAGAGAATAAAGGGAAAATGGAAAGCAAAGAAAAAAAAATTTCTTGTAAAAAAAACCCACTCCCCAGAGAAAGTCGGACATCAATTTTTGTACTCCTTAATAGGTAGGTCATTCAGTGACAAGTACCTAAACTAATACATTTAAAAATAAAAATATAACATTCCAAAATAAAATGAGTTGTGTATTTTCACTTACTTTGTCAAATCCTTCATCCATCAAATGACGTCCATCTTTTAAGGTGAGTACGATTCGTTCTCTCCATATGTTACTTGAACGGTAGTCATATAGGTATTCTTTAAGGACTTTACTTATTCTGAAAATATACATATAAAATTGATAATCAAACGATTATTGTAAAACCTCTAATATTCATTTTTTTAAGGACAGAAAAAGCCTAAGTGGTAAAAAAGCATTTTACATTCTGGCATCTCAACATAGATGGAGAAGAATGTAGAAGTCTGGGTATTTATAATATAACACCTGAGTGGATTTGGGCAGACCCAAAATTTTGAGAATAAAATAACTGGTCAAATAAACTCATAAAAATTGAAAATCAAAATGTTTTAATGCATCTCGCAGTATGTGAAATAAATCGGCGAGAATCTGGCAAACACAAGGGTCTCTGCTAAATAAAAAACTTACTCAAATCAGCCATAGACGCTGTTGAGAACACACACACAAAACAATGTGTAAATTATGAGTTCCGAAAATTTTATGTGCTAAAAATTAGTGCGTTTGTCAATCATGAGTAGAATGGTGAATGTTACACGTGCACCCTTTAGGGATCACTTAAACCAGCCTATGACAGTTTGTAAGCCCGGTAAATACCCAGACATCCATATTCTTCCTTATCTTTGTCGTGATGTCAAAATGTAAAATGCGAGTGTTGAGCGTTCTAGTACCGGTTGACTCTGGAGGGTGTGGAGTCGTTAGCTACCAGGACATCGGCCAGCATAGTCTGCAGAATAGCCAGGGTCTTGCCTCCGGGAGCGGCGCACATGTCCAGCACCCTGTCTCCCGGCTGGATGTCCAGCGCCACCACCGGGAGAATCGACGACCCGTCCATCAGATAGTAATTTAACACTTCTGAAAATATAAACACAGACTATTATACCATTAATCAAATAAAACAATAAACCTTGAGCGTGAGTCCCTCTCCAAGCGCAAGAGCTCAGTCTCTTTTTTGGAGAGGCACGGCGAAACTAAAATCATAAGTTTGCCATATCGCTCAATCCTTCCAACAACGTCATTTATAAAAAAAACTTGATTTTTCAGGAAATCATTTTTAAAGTTTAAGAATATAATGAAATGTATTAAAAATAAATATCAAGCCACTCATTGAACTTTTCACCGTGCCACAGATCTTTTTAGGTAAAACCTGAGGTTTTTTTCTCCATTTGAAAAATATATTTGATATATTTAAAAAAATAATTAAACAATATCTTTTCTTCAAAATGCAAAATCAACTCTTTCTGCCCTTTAGCGGGTAAATATTGAGTTTAGAATATGCCGCTTTTGCTGGGATATAGTACATTTTCTGGGTATTCCGAAAACATGCACAACTGAAAATTGTCGATTTTTGATACTTGATGTTGTTGAAAGGAGTGAGCGATATGTATAAATATATAGAAATTGTATCAAATTGTAAAAAAAATTAACTATATTAAATAAAAAAAAATTTAAAAAGTATATTCGATATATTCAATGCAGTAAACGTGTTGAATAGTTGTGTTTTGAAGCAAAGGTGCCCAGATGGCCGATATGATTTTCCATATGGAATTAAAATTTCCATATGGACTAAACGTATTGATACTGATTTTTTGTTGTTTTGGTTGTATAAATCCAGTTTTTTTCCACTAACATACAGTGTAAACACAAAGTATAAATATAAGATTTAAATTCTTATATCCAAAATATCTGATTTAAAACAAGAATGTGAAAGATAAATTAAAGAAGTGAGTTACTTGTCGATCCGAGTGCTGGTTCTGGAAACTTGGAAGTATCTTCTCCGTCAAATCCATACACATTCAACTTCTCGGGAAACTTAAATTCATCATCTTCAATTATCAACGGGAAGTCCTTGGCACCTGGAAAATTGTTTATACATGTGTAGATATCAATGGAGAAGTCATATCGCAATATGTATTATACAAACTAAATTCATTCATTCATTCAAACCCTTATCTGCACACGTCTTGATCGTTAACACATGAAGGAAAGGTGATCAGCCCTCCGGTTCAGGTACCAGTCCAGGGTAAGCAATTGAATAAATATTTTAGTTAACTAAACAATAGAGACTTCTAACAGATTATGTTTATCAATGTTAAACGCTGCAATGAGACTGATTTTTGGAATTTCTGAATTTAATCACACCACCCTACTACTTCACTAACTGCACTGGTTACGCTTTCACGAAAGGGTAGAGTATAAACTCCGTCTACTTATGTATAAATCAATGGCTCCAGAGAATCTAAAAGAGCTGTGTTAACTTATTAAACGATATCCGCTCCCTATGTGGAACATATAGTCAAAGTCCACAAAGTCAGCACACACATTGTCATCAGGGGTCGTCCTGGGTGACGCGAACATATCTTGTAAAAGAGGCAAGCTTGATTAAGGTTATCAGGAGGCATGCGGAGTACATGGCCTAGCCAACTGAATCGCTTTTCCTTGACGACAGTAACGAAGATTTGCTGTATCCTACTCCTTATCTCTTCATTCCTCACATCGTTAAACCTTAAAATTCTTCACAGACATCTATTTTCATGGTACACGACGTTAACTTACTGGAGTAATACTTGTACTGATCAGATTCCGGCACCCAGTCATCCCTCCCCATGAGCCGAGACGGAGGGATGAAGGTCCACAGAGCTGACGCAGACATGCCCATTTCCGGTTCCACAATACGAGATTCATCCATCTCCGCTTTGGACAGACTAGACGCGAGGGAAGTTTTCATAGCGGTGCTGAAACAAAAAATTAAATATATTTAACCTGTCCAGGAGTGTGGCCGTACATAGTCGTCCAAACAAAATTTTCCTCAAAGGAGTATGGGCATACATGTGCGACAGCGCTTACAACTAAAGCCTGGTGACATTTGTTTCTAAAATGGCACTTGTACTGCCATCTGTGGTTGTATTTAAGCACATAAGGTTATTTTCCTGTTTTACTCATGACATTTTACTTAAAATAAAGTTTTTTGTGGCATCATCGTAATGGCGCTGTCAAAGAAAACCCATGACATAAAACATCAATAATTTTGAAATAAATCATGTTTACTGATGTAAGTTTAATAAATAAGCAAGTCAGTATTTGTGCATTTTTAAAAACTAACCATCAAGCCAGGCAGAGAAAATAGAACGCCACACCAATCTGTCTTTGCAAACAATCTTTGCATTTTCCACGTTCATGCATCTCTTCATTCATATCCGTCGATTATTCCGACTCTTGACCTGATTGCTTTCAAGTATTTCACCTACTTGAACATGCCATCAAGTTTTCCTCTGCTTCTATTTCCAACAACATTCGCCTCATAAATTTGTTTTAGCATTTTTTCCTCACTCATTAGTTCCACATATCCAGACCATCTTAACACCTTAAAAAAAATAAGAAATATACATACTAGTATAAGAGTTTCTGCTTGATAAAAAGCTTCTTTACATCTCACCAATAGATGTCTCTAGTGATTCAAGAACAAGGTTTCTAAATTGGTTCATATGTATATCGAACTTCTAAGAATTTGAGTAGTGTGGTTGTCTATAATGGGTAGAATCGGTGAATGTTACACGTGTGTAAAGTGATCACCTAACCCAGCCTATGACGGTCAT
This sequence comes from Brachycentrus maculatus, assembly GCF_059751285.1. Classification (NCBI taxonomy): domain Eukaryota; kingdom Metazoa; phylum Arthropoda; class Insecta; order Trichoptera; family Brachycentridae; genus Brachycentrus; species Brachycentrus maculatus. The sequence continues at coordinate 1,286,276 of NW_028281199.1, forward strand.
CAGCCCCGTAAATGCCCAGACTTCTATATTCTTCATCTTTGATAAGATGTCAAAAAATAATATGAAAATTAAGAAATTTTATCGATAAAGCTAATCTCGGCCTTGCATTCTTTCCTTATACCATTCAAACATCTATCATACTTTCATTTTGCTACACGTTCATCTGAGAGATCTCATTTCTACTGCATTCAGTCTACTTTCATCTCTCTTTTCTCCTATTTCAACTAAATTCACCTCATAAATTTGTTTTACCATTTTCTTTTTTGTCCGCCTCTGTAGTGTAATGGTCAGCACGCTCGGCTACCAGTCTGGAGGTCCCGGGTTCGATTCCCAGGGGGGTCAAATAAATATAAGTGATTTTTTCACTGTAATATTTATTCAATATAACCCTGGACTGGTACCTGAAGCGGAGGGCTGATCACCTTTCCTTCGTGTGTAAACGATCAAGATAACACTGTGTTCATATGAAGCAGTGCCCTATGCACCATTGGGGTGCGGATAAGGGTTTTATTATTATTATTTTCTTTTTTACTCATTCATTCCATATATCCAAACTATCTCAATGCATCTGTTTTATTTTATTTTTAAAAGGAATAACCCGCAAAGCCCCTACTTTAAGATGCTTGTCGGAGGTGGGATAGTAAGGATAGGTAACTAACTAACTAACCATCACGCCGCTTCTCCGCAGGGGTAGGCAGAGAGAATAGAACGCCACACCACTCTGTCTTTGCAAACATTCTTCGCCTCTTCCACGTTCATGCATCTCCTCATACATACCCGCCGATTATTACGACTCCTAACCTGACCACTTTCAAGTATTTGGCATACCTGATCGTGCCATGTTTTTCTCGGTCTTCCTCTGCTCCTTTTCCCAGTTACATTCGCCTCATAATTTTTTTTTACCGTTCTTTTCTCACTCATTCGTTCTACATGTCCAAACCATCTCAGGTAAGGATAGGTAAATGTGAAAAATACATCACTAACACCCAGACCAATCGAAAACAAATTGTTCTTCAGTTCATTTGCAATTGGTGGGAATCGAACCCGCGACACCAGTCTTAGTTTTATTGAAGAAGCTTATCTACGCCTTTTGAGATATTACAATTGTACCTTTCCATTTGTCTGTTTTCTTCCGGTTTAATTTCATCTTTCCCAATAATGGTTCTTCCCGTATCTAACACTCGAGGGACATCGTTATCTGGATACAAACTGGCAATATCTGATCTGGCCGCTCGAGATGCGAGTGCTTCCATTTGAACTTCTTCCTGTTTAGTGTTTGCTTCCGAATCTTTTTCATCATCCTCATACTTTCCTATGCTCTCCAGGTATCTTTTGTGTGCGGCGAATAAATCCCTCATGTTGCGTGCGCCTGTGAGAAAGACATTAAATTCTTAGTGATAATTTTTAACTTTTAAATTAAAATTTCACTTGGTAAATATCACTATTACTAAAAATCTATCATGACGCATGTTTCGATGTATCCTTATCATTTTCGAACAACGTATGTGAAACCAAGGCTATATTTTTTGTTTGTTTAAAGAAATAGTGGTCGGAGTTCTCAAAAAATAGTGTAATTTACCAAGTAAAATTTAAATAAAATAGGGATATAGTCAATTAACACATCGTTTGCGGGAAACGCTTAAAAGCATCTTTTGCATACTATTGGTAGAAAGCGGGAGATTCTTATAAGCATTCTATTTGCTTACTTTTGATAGAGCGCGAGAGACGACAAAAAAAAAAATTTTATAGATCGGAATTGGGTTTGCGGTTACTTGTGATTAATTAGTATACTGAGGATCGGGCAGCAGATAATTAGGGTCGAGATTGATGAAAAAAAAAACCCGACAACTACTACTACTACTACTACCATCACGCCGTTTCCCCGCACGGGTAGGCAGAGAGGATGGAACGCCACACTCTTCTGTCCTGACATACACTCCTCGCCTCCTTCACATCCATACATCTAGTCATACATGCCCTCCGATTACGCAGACTTTTGACACCACCAGATTTTAGGTTCTGATTGATCTGATCGTGCCAAGTCTTTTTCGGTCGTCTTCGTTCTGTTTTCCTTCTCACATTCGCCACATATATTTTCTTAGTCATTCTCTCGTTATCAATTCGCTCCACATGTCCATACCACCGCAATTAACTCTTCCTAATCTTTTCAATTATTCCTCGTTCAGCCTTACATTCCTTTCATTTATCTTCGTTTTTAATTCTGTCATACAATGATTTAAAAACGAAGATAAAAGATTTTTCCACACATTCGTCTGAGGGAGCGCATTTCAACAGCGTTCACTCTGCTTTCATCCTTCCTTTGCCAGTTCCATGTTTTGCTTCTATACATTAGTGTCGGTACCAGCACGCCGTTGTAAACCGCTAGCTTGGCTTCCATGGACAATGTGTTACTAAAATTTGTTTATTTGTGTAAACATACTTTAAAATGGACAAATAGTAATTACTTAATTGTGAGAATTATTTACAGTGCGTAGGGTAGGATATCAACTAATTGGGGTTTGATGGTTTATGTTGGCAGTGTATTCGGCTTTTGGTAGTCAATATAATAAAAATCATAATAATCAAACGATTGGTACAGAAATTATGAATGTATTCGTTAATTGCTTGTAGTTTCTGCTATAAGTACAAATTACCTTGGTTTTTAAGGTAAGTCTTTCAAAAATGCGTTGGTAAATAAAGCGTTAAAATCTGGCAATACTCACCCATTCCATCCAACTTCTCCATTGTTTCTAGATCATCACCAAAGTTGTTAATAAGCGCAACATATTTGTGTCTCCTGATGAGCGCTTTCTTGATGGGATCCCATTTAGCACCGAAGGCTTGTCCATAAAAATCATCAAAGTGCTCCATAGCTTTATCTACCGGGTGAACTTTCTTCCGTAAAGTACTCTGTACACAAAAATATAGATTAACAATAATTTATTTTAATAAATTAATAAAATATAACAAAGCGAAAAATATATTACCCAATGGTCTTTCCCATTCTTGAACCGTTTTAAAGTGTAAAATAACAGGCATTCTGACTTTTTCCATCTACTGCAAAACATATTTAGCAAAAAAAAATAATAGAAAAAACACAGAAATACGTCTCAAGCGACAATGAAATTAAATGGATACACAAAAAAATACTGATCTGTTTTTTAAGTAATTATAACAAATTATCCAAATATCCATTTATTTTCGATAGAGTGTGTATAGTAAATCTTCGGCATGCCTTTATTTTCATTTATTGGTTAGTTTCAAATCTGACATTGACATTTATTACCAGTATTGCAATGCGTAAGAAAATTAAATTCCCCAAAAAGAATGCCATGCATTAACCCGCCCGGAAGTGTGGCCGTACATGGTCGTCCAAATAAATCTTTTCTCAGAGTATGGACGTACATGAACAGCCGTACTACCAAATGCTTGTGACAATTAATTCTAAAATGGCACTTGTACTACCATCTGTGTATTTAAACATTAAAACCACACTTCAAATTTACTTTCTGTTTACCTATGACGTTTTATTTAAAACAAAATTTGTGTTACGTCATCGTAATGACGCGGTCAAAGAAAACCCATGAAATAAAACATGGATAATTTTTATATAAATAATGTTTTTTGATGTAAATATTTTTTATTCAAGAAAATTAAAAAGTGTATTTTTTTAAACTCACAGAAAGGTTTAAAAAAATCGTGACAAATTGGTGGTCTTATATTTTTCTTAAAATTAATTTATTGTATTGTAGTTTTACAATTTCAAACATACTAAAGTAAAAGGACGTCAAATTGTATCATTCTTACGACCCTTTATTATCTTACAAATTTCATATATAAAATGTATGCTAAAATGCTTTACTGTACAGATTTCTAATAATGTTTTCCTAAAAAAAAACATCTTTTACTATTCAGACAAAAAAAACATGTAAAAACAATATTTATAAATTAAGGTAAGTTTAAAAAAAATCTCTGTTGACCACACTTGAGAATACATACCATTACCTAAATTTTATTTGGAATAGACGTAATTGCATCGAGAAAGTTTATTACCACTAGATAGGTATCTTCATGACCTATGTTTGATCTTCGTAAATATGTATTTTTTTTCCCTAGAAGGATTAGAATTTTCTTTGAGCAATACATTTCCATAGAAATCGAGAGGAAGAACTTACTTAATCTCTGGTTATAGATGTCCGTGATTTTTGCCTGGTTGAGACCGATGTTTTCGGGGCAAATGCAAAAAGTTTAAAGTATAAGGTTAGTTTTAAAACATTGACATTCATTATAATTTACATATTTTGCTTTTAGAAAACCTACTTCGTATACTCCTTCAGTTTTATTTCGAATCATTATTTGAATATTCTATAATCACCCGTTAATTTTGTAATGTGCGCCTTATGTCATACCTTATTTTAGTTTCTCTGCAAAAAAAAAAAACATCGTAAACAAAACTGTTATTATTTTAATGTAAACCGACGTGATTCGCTGTGTAGTATTGCAATAATCAACAAAAATATTTCATCTCGCTGCTTTTTTGTATATTTTTATTATATGGTTGTTTCGTATGCTTTCGTAAATATTTGGCCCTTATCCAGGCACGTTTGGCACTTCTAGACCGGCCGAGAAAATCCTGCGCGTGTACTTTGGGCAGGTTGCTGTACATAGTATTTTCTATCAATAAGTGTGTTTAATTTGACCAGCGTGACGCAAGCCATGTCGCCAATATTATTTTTAAATTTCAAATGATACTCATGTCCTTCGTGTCTTTATGTAACACGTTTTTTCTCGCACTTGACTAAAATAAACATTGCGTGTTTTTTACTGCACTTATCCATTAAGCCTTTTATTCGCATGTTTGGGCCTGTTTTGTCAATTGGACAATAAATGATTATGAAAATACGTTATTATTACGTAGGTAGGCGATGAATCTTTACAGCACTCGAGATTTTTATTGCTATTTCCGAGTTTGAGAAGGTTCCATCAAATGTTTTGTATGTTAAAAGCATCGTTAACTTCGTGTTATGGTAATATTACACTCTCCTTATCATTCATCATTCACTTTGTGTAATACCACTTTAAAAAAAAATACTAATTCGTGACTACCGGTTTCGAAATAATCATTCCATCGTCAGGTCGTTAAAATGAGATTTATACAGTCTGACATTTATACAAAAATAAAATTTTGAAACAGAGACAGAAGACAAATGAATAACAATGGAAATATTTTTAAAAAGTGGAATAACTAGTTAACAATAACTAAATAACACTAAAGTGGAATACTTAGTTATTCCACTTTTAAAAATATTTCAATTGTTATTCATTTGTCTTCTTTCTCTCAAAATTTTAATTTTGTATAAATGTCAGACTGTAACAATTTCATTTTAATGACCCGATGATGGAATGATTATTCCGAAACCGGTAGTCACGAATTAGTGTTTTTTAAAGAGGTATTGCACAAAGTGAACGATGAATGATAAAGAGAGGGTTTTATCAAAACCTGTTGACAATCTTCATTTTGTTGGTAGTGATTTTATGGCAAGCACAAAACTAAACCACTGATGTTTATTCTGAAAAATACTGGGATATTTACCCTACCGATGACATATCAGTATTATATACTTTCAACTTGAGATGAAACATATGTGTTTTTTTTTATATGACGGAAAATAGAAGCCTGAGCATTTATTTATTCATCACACAAAACGTCCAGAGGGCTTTAACAAGTAAAAATTCAAATTACAAAAAAAAAAACAAAAAAGTATGATCTACAATACAAAAATTACATGAATAGTCTAGCTGACAGAAAACTATTGCGTAGTTGCAATAAAACATCCCAGGGCTTATGACCTGGAATTTGGCTGTCTCAAGTGATCACTTTATACACTTGTGTAATGGTGTAGAGTGAATAATCCAGTGTCTTAATTTGAACCAAAAAGGTCCCGGAACTCACTTATAAACTCCCGGAAATGGTCCCGGAATTGACAAAAAAATAAATAATTCAAATATCATTTAAATATTCATTACAATACCATATTTTTTTCATTTTGACGAATTATATAAATAAAGATTGTAATTACGTATGCACAAACATTGTTTCGTCTTATTGATTTTGAAAATGAAAAAATTAAATTATCTGTGAAAAAAGGTGCCGTAGTGCCGTTGCACTGCGTTACATGAAAAAAAGTCCTGATAATAAATAATAATAAAATTGCTAATTTTTATTAATTTTGTTCATACTTTTATTCAAGTTCATCAACTATTTTTTTTAATCAGAATAGTCCGTTTTATCATCAAATGTTACTTTATGTAAAGCTACGCAAAAACGGATTTCATGGCACTATAAAAATAACATGCAAAGTATCGTTCAGTAATGTAATCTTGAAAAACATAATAAAAATGTGAAATACACCCAATTATCTTTTTAAGTATTAAAAAAAATCTAAAATGAATGCACATTAAAGCAATTAAAAATATTGTTTACAGATAGGTCTTTGCTTATCACTTTTTATTATTCTGTTGTGATATATCACTCACTCCTTTCAACAACGTCATATATCAAAAATTATCAATTTTCAGTTCTGCTTGTTTTCGGAATGCCCAGAAAATGTACTATATTCCAGAAAAAGCGGCATATTTTTTACTTAATATTTACCCGCTACAGGGCAAAAGTGTTGTTTTTTGCATTTTGAAGAAAATGTATTGTTTAAGTAGGTATTTTTTTTAATATTCTGAATATTTTTTAAATTGAGAAAAAACAGTCAGGTTTTACCTAAAAAGATCTGTTGTACAGTAAAAAGTTCAATAACTGGCTTGATATTTATTTTTAATACATTTTATTATATTTTAAAACTTCAAAAACGATCTTCTGAAAAATCAAGTTTTTTGATATATGACGTTGTTGAAAGGAGCGAGTGATATGTGCAATAGTAAGAAATGAGCAATATTTTAATACATCATCCATTTTGATTGATCAAATTGTATATATAGTAGGTAGACAGCTCTTGTTTGTGGCTGTAACAGGGTGTCCCATAATCCAAGGTATTCCTTTTAAGGGGTGTTAGGCCGGCTTGTGACTCACCAAAAAATGACCTCAGTAAAAGTGCCTTAGTTTTCAAGATATTTCTACTTTAATGAATTTCCCGAACATCTACACCTTACATCAGTTTCTAGAGTGCCACTTCTTGAAATTTTCAAATTTTAGGATTCTAATTTATGTTTCACAATCCTTAATAACTATTCTGTTGATCACAGTCCAAAATATTACCAATACTGGCTTGATTTGGCGGAAAAAAATAATATGAATGCCTGGTCAATGAATTAAAAATAAATCATTGAGGTGGGGACTGACCGAAGTCATTTCGTCGTAACATAACACGTTACGATGCGAGCATTTGTATAGTATAGCTGCTCGCCGCTCGCTCCGAGTGCTCCATCTGAAGTCGGATGCTCGCCGCGAATGTTACGTTATGACGAAATGTGGAGGTCAGTCCCCACCTTTAGGTAACTTTGAGTCTTCACTCTGAAAAAAATATGTATGACGCTAACCTGGCAAGTTATTTTAAAATATTTTTCAGTTTATGTAATTTTTAAAATGGTATAACATTTACTGTTTATTAATGTTTTACTTTAGAAAAAACAATGTTTTTTTTTTTTTTTTAATGCAAAAGATCTGATTACATAATTATTTAATTTATTAGGAATTCCGATGTAAACAATAACTTTGGTTTAGCAAAGTAAAAAGTGTTTATTTTAAACTAAATAAAACACAAAAATAATTTTGTGACAAAAACAATTGACAATTGTTTCGCCTTGTTATGGCAGTTTCAAACTAATGTCATTATCTACTAAATATCAGTGTTTGGTTTTTAACATTTAATATATAAATTAAGATGGAGTTCTACAGATTATAATCAAATGTAACATTGTTTGAAAATCACTATAAAATATAGTGATTTTAAAACAAATTTCCATTTAAAAATAAAATGAAAAATAGCAAAGTTTGTGCTTCAAATACAAATTATATGCTGCAAATTAAATGCCAAATCTACAAATATTTTATTTTGTCGTTGATGACAGTTTCCGGAGAACATATCAGCATGGTCCTCAGCCGTAGCACGTTGGTGGCGGTGGCCGTGGGCGTGTCCCTGTGCGGCGTGTCTGCCGCGCTGCTGTACCTGCTGCTGAGGAGGCAGGATGAGGACTCGCTCTTCGCCTCGCAGGACAGGTGCCGCGAGCTGCGCGTGCCCCACCAAATCGTGCCCACCATCATAGGTAATATCTATTCCAGTCTCGCAACATTTTTAATTCCAACTGTTCAATTCATTCCATAAAGACTATGACAGACACTAACGGTGGAGACTGACTGTAGCATTTCGTCGTAACATAACGTCGTAACATCGCTCGCGGCGAGCATCACCGAGCATCCGAAACTATGGATGGAGCGTTCGGCTCGCTGTACTGACTGCCTGAATGCTCGCATCGTAACATGTTACGTTACGACAATATGCACTGGTCAGTCTTCACCCTAATATATATTGATATATAATTTGTACAGTAAAAAATCCAGTGCCTGATATAAAATATTACAGGGCTCGGGTATCAGTAATAATAACTCGTAATTAGGATGCAATCGGTTTATTCAACAGGTCGCTATGACAGTACAAGGACAAGTGTGTGCAGTCTCCTTTGTATCAATCTTATAAGGGTTGGATCTTGTGACTTGGATCTTAAGATAAACCTTGTCAGGAGCTTGGTCTCCTCCATTTTTCTCTATGCTGTTGAAACATGGACCATTAAATCAGCAGAAAGGAGAAAAATTGACGCTTTCGAAATGTGGTGTTGGAGGCGCATGCTCCGAATTCCATGGACAGCTAGACGCACCAACGAGTCCATTCACCAGGAACTACACTTCGATGGCTTGATTCTGGCCAATGTCTGTACACGACGGATTCTTCAGTTCTTTGAGCATGTTGCGCGTGGCATTGAGGATTTCTTGGAACGACTGATTGAGATAGGTAGCTTGGAGGGAAAGAGAGGGAGAGGAAGATCTCCACACTATGCACCGATCAAGCTAAGTCAGCAGTGGGTACCTTGGTGGTTGTAGCGCTACGTGCAGCGCAGTTAAGGGATAACTGGAGAAGAGTCATTGCTTCTACAAGGGTCACAACCCTCAGTAATGAGGAATAAGACAGAGAAAATGAATTCACGGAAGTCAAAATCGCGTAAATAGAGGACTCACTATTATAATAATGCTTAAATTTTCAGGAAGGTCGGGTGCCAATGTTAAGGAGCTGCAGGAGAACAGCGGCGCCCGGATCAGTTTCCGCAACGACACCGACCCCAAGTGGAGGGTTTGCACCATCCGGGGCCGGCCCGAGGCCATCGGGGTCGCAGAGGCGCTCATTCAGGAACTCGTCAACAGCCACATTCCCTCCCAGGAGACCTTCATCAACATACCCGCATGGGCTGCAGGCAAAGTTATTGGTAAGCCACACACCCACCCCTCCGTCAACTTGTATGGAAAGATTGATAACATATAGTCAGAGAGAATGCTGGGAATAGAGTGAATGGTGCACTAAAACACGGTCTTTTTCTTCTTCTTCAAGCCCTTATCCGCACCCAGTGGCGCATAGGGCACTGCATCATATAAACGCAGTGTTATCTTCATCGTTAACACATGAAGGAAAGATGAACAGCCCTCCGTTTCAGGTACCAGTCCAGGGTAATATTGAATAAATATTAGAGTGGGAATGAAAAAATCACTTCTATTTATTTGACCCCCTCCTGGGAATCGAACCTGGGACCTCCAGAACGTTAGCCGAGCAAGCTGAGCACACTACGGAGGCGGAAAACACGGTCGCTGGTTAAATAATAGTGGAAAAAACTTATAAGCGTTCTATTTGCTTACTTTTGGTACAGCGCGGCAAAAAATATTGTACAGATTTGGGATTGCGCTTACTTGTGATTAGTATTTGACCCTAATTAGTATAGTAATTACTGTTGGGGTTGATGAAAAAACTGCCCGCCTATAATGCGATACCTAAGCTATTTTGTTTTATTAGATTTAAGTTTTGTACTGACATTTCTTGGTGGAACTGCATTTTATATAATAAAATAACAAGGATATAGTTTTTTCTACAGAAATTTTATTTTTCACCAGTCTGATTATGACGAAACGCGGTCACTGGTGAAATAAAATTTATGTGGAAAAAATGGTTGTTATTTTACTACATTGGGTATTTTGAAGACATCTAATTTGATTGGTTTTTGTCCTCAATGTGCAGGTAGAGGAGGCGACGTGGTGAGGGAAATCTGCATCACCAGCGGAGCCAAGGTGCAGTTCCAGGAGAGGAGCAGCGACACCTCCTCAGCCTCGCAGCGGAAGGTTATACTTTGGGGCACTCCGGAGCAGATTAAGCTAGCCCAGGAACTAATCGAAAAAATTGTAAGCAGCATTTTTATTTCAAAGGTGTCTTAACTTGATATGAAACATGTACCATTCTTCCTTTTTTTTTATATGAAAGAAGTTGGCATGTTTGAGCATCCCAGGGCCTGACATTTGGCATCACGAATGTATCGAAAACCTTACCAGTATGCTGAAGGATCTAAGACCATTGCGTATATACAGGTTTCAAGAATTAATGCTATATGGATGTTCAATAACGGGCGGAATGGTGAACGTTACACAAGGGTATAAAGTGATCGCTTAAGCCAGCCAAATGCCAGGTCGTAAGGGATGCTCAGACTCCTATCTTCTTTCATATAAAAAATGGGGAAGAATGGTACATATTTCATATCAAGTTTAGACACCTTTAAATTTAATATCTCATATTAAAATTGACATCTCATCTCCTCTATACGGTGAATAATCCAGTATCCGATATAATAATAATATTTATACTGTTAAGATTTTTATTGGCATTGTGTGACACTCAGAATTTGAATATGTATCATAACATTTACCGTGTCTTACGGACTATAAGATACACTTTTTTCTTCAAAAATTTGCCTCCAAAATTAAGGTGCGTCTTATACTCGAAATTAATATAAAAATGACCAATGTTTGATTGAAAATTCCTGCCAGTCTGAAAAATGGTCATATATTAGATGCTGCGGGAAACCTGTCTCTATCTGGCAACATTGTATCACACAATAAAAATGTAGTTTACCTCATCACTACTGTCAATAACTGGAGTGGTGTGTCATTAGTTATTACATACTGCATTTTTATGTATCAGGTGTCCACCGAGAGGGCGAATAGAAACGCAGACAACCTGCGCCGCGAGCCCCGTCGCCAAAACGGGGCGGGAGTGGCCCCCTCCCCGGGAGCAGACCCCCACGCCGCCCCCCTCACCCCAGGTAGACAAAACTTTGGCCCGCTGATTTATCTCACTGACTATCACTACTGATGCACACCCACCCACACTGAATAACACTATACCCACAGAGAATAACACTATACCCACAGTGAATAAAACTATATCCATAGTGAATAACACTGATTTATCTCACTGACTATCACTACTGATGCACACCCACCCACACTGAATAACACCATACCCACAGTGAATAACACTATACCCGCAGTGAATGCCACTATACCCACAGTGAATGCCACTATACCCATAGTGAATAACACTATACCCACAGTGAATAAAACTATATCCATAGTGAATAACACTGATTTATCTCACTGACTATCACTACTGATGCACACCCACCCACACTGAATAACACCATACCCACAGTGAATAACACTATACCCGCAGTGAATGCCACTATACCCACAGTGAATGCCACTATACCCATAGTGAATAACACTATACCCACAGTGAATAAAACTATATCCATAGTGAATAACACTGATTTATCTCACTGACTATCACTACTGATGCACACCCACCCACACTGAATAACACCATACCCACAGTGAATAACACTATACCCGCAGTGAATGCCACTATACCCACAGTGAATGCCACTATACCCATAGTGAATAACACTATACCCACAGTGAATAAAACTATATCCATAGTGAATAACACTATACCCACAATGAATAACACTATACCCACAGTGAATGTCAAGATAAATGGGTTTTGTAACATGCATGGGATGTCTTGTACTGCTTGGACTAGTGGGTAACTGTTAAAATGGTATTCATTGCTTTTTCTCGACTTATATTTCTTCCCAGCTTATAACCACTTAATGCTCGTGTTTTATTCACTAAAATACAACTAAAAATGTCAGGTTTATTTTATTTTTTAACATTCTCTTTATCATTCATCATTCACTTTGTGTAATACCACTTAAAAACTTAAGTTTTTCAGTGGTATTACACAAAGTGAATGATGAATTATAAGGACAGTGTTATATTACCATATGGTAAAGTTAACACATTTCACACGGGTATTTTTTACGCCTGCGGACCGCTGGCGACGGGATTTGATAATTGTGTACACACAGTTCATACATCAACAAAGAAATTCGTACATAATATTCATTTAAAAACATTGAATAATTCCTTTTTTTCTGACTTTGAAATGAGGCTGGCGCAGAAGGTAAAAATAGTATTCCCGTCCTTAAGCATGAATTGACTGAACAGGTAGAAAACCCTTTCCCCTGCGAAGTGTGTTAATAAATTAGGTGAATGGCTAAAATTTTTTATTTTATGTTACTATGCTTTAAATGTTTTTTTTGTTATTTTTTTATTTGTACTGTAAATAACTACTAACTGTGTTCATGATCCTACAAAATGACTTCAGTAAAACATAATACAGTCGAACTCGGTTATTACGAGCACGGATATAGCGAGATCTCGGATATAACCAGGAAACATTTGTAGACATTTTGTTTTATGACTTTCTCCGTATATTTATTTACGGTGATAATGCGCTACTTCTCGGCTATAATGAGCAAAAATTTTGTCAAAAAAATCTTGAAAATGTCAATGTGTCGAAAAACACCATTTTCGACTCTAAGCAATAAAATCCGGGCAGTTGACTAGACCGATTACGTTATGATAATAGTTAAGATACTAAGTACCTAATTGGTGTTTTCACCGACAATATTGAAAAAGTATCTGCACATATCGCTCACTCCTTTCAAGAACGTCATAAATCAAAGAACTTGATTTTTCAGAAGAACGTTTTTAAAGTTTGAAAATATAATACAATGTATTAAAAATAAATATCAAGCCACTTATTGAACTTTTTTCTGTGCAACAGATCCTTTTAGGTCAAACCTGAAGGTTTTTTCTCCATTTGAAAAATATTTTTTATGTTTAAAAAAATAATTAAATATGTAATACCTTTTCTTCAAAATGCAAAAACAACACTTTCTGCCCAGTACCGGGTAAATATTAAGTTAAAAATATGCCTCTTTTGCTGGGATAAAGTATATTTTCTGGGCATTCTGAAAACATGCACAACTGAACATTGTCGATTTTTGATTTATGACGTTCTTGAAAGGAGTGAGCGATATGGTTGAAATTGCATGTAAAATAACCAAGCTTTGTGAAGTCACTAGGTTGTACCTACCAGCGCCAGCGGGTCAGCACTTAATTACAATAAACAAGTTATTTTTTTTAGTTTATGAATGTCATGCTTGTTTCCGGAATTTTTACAATAGTTTCCATATTTTGTATGTTCTATGCTTACAATGGACAATGCACAGTAACAAATATGAGGTAGGGAATGTTAGATTAATTCTAGAGCAGGTCAGTAAAAAACAAACCCTCGAATAAAAACATGTCTACTAATGAGAGAAAGCGTCTCTCAATTTGTGAAAAGGCGGAAATTACTCGTGAAATAGAACGACCCTCGAAAAATGTTGAAGTGTGTAAATAGTTTTCATCATCAAGTGTCAACTTTGTATTTTTATCTGCATTTGAAAAGAACAAGGAAAAAAAAGGAATTGTGATCGTACGAATGTTGATAAAACTTTTGTTTCATTGGTTTTGTACCCAAAAAAGCGCAGGATTTTCCAAATTTTAAATGAAAAGCTGATTGACTGAAAAATACGACACGTGTATAACGGATTCATTGTGTATTTTTGTTTGAATGCCGTCTTATTATGTTATACGACCATTCCGGATACTCCATGTCTTCGTGTGATAGGTATGTTGATAAAAAATACCTATTCTCGGATATAACAAGTAACGGTTATAACGAGCGGATTCAGTCGGTCCTGTCTTCCTCGTTATAACCGAGTTCGACTGTATTATTAAAAATAATGTGTTTTTATTAATTGTAAAATGGTTCATTGTAGCAGTATGTAATATATGTTTTATTTGAAGTGGATTTGTAAATCACATACGCATGTATCTAAATTCTATCTAGCAAATTTGTCTTTCTTGTGAAATTATAATTTTCCCTCTGTATTTATTTTATTTTTTTGTGTTCAAATTTTTTTTTTGTGTATAAAGATATTATGTTTATTTTTCATTTTCAATTTGTTAATAGCACAAATTAATTATTTATTAGGGTGCCTTTATTTTTTCTTCTCTTATTTTGAAATACATTTAAACCTCGGTAATTCAAAATCCAGGGGACTTTGAATTAATCCCAAATTTCAAAATAAGTTAGAACTGTACTTGATAAGTTGTTTAAGAATATGAATATATAAGAAAGTCTGGGTATTTGCAGGGTTTACGACCTGTCGTGGACTGGTTTAAGTGATCACTTTATATATTAGCATTCACCAATTCTCACCGTGATTGAAAGCCACAGTACCCAAATTTCTTTAGTTATATTTATGCTTCAATTGATACCTTTCCTGATAGATACCGTGATTGTGATTACCGTCATTGACAGCCACAGTACTACAATTTCTTTAGTTATATTTATGCTTCAATTATGTGTGTTTAGACTGCTACTTAGCGATATCGCTATTACCGATATCACCATGTCAAGATACTAGGATGCGCTACCTGTTACCAGATACTGGTCTGCTAACCAGACTCTGCTTCATGCTCCTCGTATCTCGTACAATGGGCTGCCGCAGTACGCGGTACGCTAAATTATCTTGCGTACCGTTTCAAAATGCTTACATTTAAAATGTTTCTTTATATTAGAAACACTTGTTTTGAAGGATAGTTTTTGTTTGCATAATATTGCATAGCGGCTAATTTGTTTGCTTCAGAAAGCACATAAAAATATCTCCAAATTTCACTTGTACGCGCTTCATTTTGATGTTCACAGAGCGGGAAATAAACGAAAATGTTTAAAAAAAATATCTGTTTATCAAACCATATTGAAATACCTGTGATACTTCGTATCTCCGGATATTTCCAAACCCTGTGAGTCCTGAGCCGAGCGATATTTAACACGCCATGACTGACATCGACATGTATATTTGTCTCTTTTCATCATTTGTATCTAATAATCCAATGGACTAAGAAAGAGATAGCTTTACAATATAAAACGACTGACAGGCAAGTGAGTGCATTGATAAGCTAAAATTAGTTTTATGTTTTATGAGTGACAATGCTATCGCTGGTTATATTGGTTTGAAACAGATTTGTGAGATTTGACTATTGGCTAGTGGCTAGTATATTGCATGTATTACAGCTCCATACAAGTATCGGAAATAATGATCTCTTGACGTATCTAAGTATTTGTACCTTTGACTGATATACTAGGAACACCTCAATTCATTTGATACCTTACCTGATAGATAGCTTATTTCACATGCTACTTCTCGGCACCATCTATAGTTGAGTTTTGTCAATCTGATGACAAAAAACTTTAAAAAAGTTTAAATATAGATTTGAGTAGTGTGGTTGTTAATCATGGGTAGAATTGGTGAATGCTACATGTGTGTGTATAAAGTGATCACTTCAAACAGCCTATAACAGGCCATAAGCCCTGTAAATGTCCAGACTTGCATATTCTCATTCACCTATGTTGAGATATCAATATATATATATACAACTCCTAAGTGGAGTCACAAACCCAGATTTGTGAACTAAGATTTAGACACTCAAAATATTGTGATACTGTACTAATTATTCTGACCAGTAGACTGATGAAGTTTGATCTCATCCAATTCAAGCCTTTGATATTTATTATTATTTTTAAGTTAATGATAATAAAAAGTTTCATTTATATTGAGTTCTTTTTATTTATTTAATTTGTGCATTTTATTATTTTATTTTACTATAAAGTTAATGCATTTATGTTTTTTTTAACTTTGAATGTGAAAATATAGCCATTTAAACACCAGCACAAACTTCCAAGCATCTAGATAATTTTTTGGTCCAATCTCAGCTCATATTAGGACCAATGTTGAAAGTTGGACAACTTCATCCAACAGCAAAAATTGAATGAGGAAAATTTACCATGCATTTGAATCTTTAGCTAGATATATACATAAATACATATTTAGTGTAAGTCCTCGCGTTTAACAACATTGTTTTATTATCATTTGAAGTGTATTAAAGTATTATCCAGTATTATTTGTCTGCCTCCGTAGTGTAACGGTCAGCATGCTGGGCTACCGTACTGGAGGTCCCGGGTTTGATTCCCAGGTGGGGGGGGTGTCAAATAAATATAAGTTATTTTTTCATTCCAATATTTATTCAATATTACCCTGGACTGGTACGTGGAGCGGAGGGCTGATCACCTTTCTTTCACGTGTTAATGATGAAGATGACACTGCCTTTACATGATGCGGTGCCCTATGCACCATCGGATGTGGATAAGGGGTTAAAAAAAGTGTTATTTATTTTCATTTTTAATCTTTGGAGAGTTTAAAGAAAGGAGGTACTGGACATGTAGCGGGAAGGACAAATAGTACAAAAAATGTCTAGCCAAAAGGTTATGGTTTCTCTCAAATATGGTCATGAATCGAGGGTTGAATGCTTCAATCGTCTTTTGAAAAAATGTTGATCATCGAAAATTGAAAGAGGCGGTGCAGGTAATTTCTATTCCTTTATTATGATTAACAAAGTCTAAAGGAAGGAGTATGATTTTTTAATATTTTTTTATTTAAAAAATTTTATTTTATAATTTTTTTCAGAACCTTATCTATGTGATCACATACAATTTTAGATAAAGAGGGTTTTTTATAATCAAACATTACTGTAAATCATTTAGTTACATGTCTGATATTAAATAATTTATACAATTTATTCAGACACTGGATTATTCACCCTACAGATGATATATCACTATTGTACGTGTCTCAACATGACGTCTATAGTTTTTTTATTTTTTATATAAAGGAAGATGGAAAATCTGAACATCCCAGGGCTCACGACCTGGCATTTGGCTGACCATTCAAGTTTACCATTCTGTCCGTTATTGAACATCCATATTGGTTTAATTTTTTAAACTTGTATATATGCAAGATGCTGGTGGATTCCTTTCACACGCTAGTTCTTAGTTCATACATAGATTTGGAAGTATGGCTGATTTTGGCCCCATCATTTTAGATTTTTTTTTCTTCAAAAATTAAAAAATTGACGTAATTACTAAAATAAAGCTAAACGCGTGTGGAAGCGTTTTTACCCAATTGCACTGATTACGGGCACCCACGTCCACTATCTCCTCAGAGGTTGCATTTTATATTAAATGAAAAAAAAAGAATAAATAATTGAACTTACTCGAAAGACCCGCGTTTATTTACATAAAAGATTTTTTGTTTACAAATAACTTAAGGTTTTACTCTAAACTTATATTCACTAAAATATTATTTAAATGTTACAAATTTTTGTCACAACGAGGCACGGGCGTAGGATGTGGCGACAGTTCAGTTGCAGTTTCGGTGACGGAAGAGAGATGTACTTAGCTCGCTCTCGCTTATAAGGGCGTGGTAACGTCACACTGCTCTGTTTGCTATTGCGCGAGACACACACCACACGCATTTAAACTTTGAAAATTTTATTAATTGTTATTATTACTTTGTAAATAAAAATAAGACTTGACACTGGCAGAAACATGCTCTCACTGCGTGACTGCCAAATAAAAATAAAATAATAAAAATTATGAAAAGAATTTTAAAAAAAGTGAGGTATGTATTTTTGGAAACAGTCAGAATGTGAAGTAAACCACACACTTGTCAGGGTGTTAGTAAACTTTGTAAATTTTCAACAGAAGGCGCCGGTACTCTCTTGGAGGTCTTTGTGTCGGCTGTTTCTTCTCCGTCGAGATTCTGGCTGCAGATAGTCGGGCCCCAAGTGCAGAAGTTGGATAAACTGGTGGACGAGATGACCGAGTATTACTCCAAGTCTGATAACCGGGAACTCCACAAGGTACAGCATGATTTATTATAAATACATATTCTAGTATGGAGAGAGTGGAGATATTCAAGTTCCTGGAAAGTGTCCTTCTTGAAAATGTGGACCTAGAAACCTAAGTAAAACCTAGAATAGATACAGCTCGTACAGTTTTCAATGAAATGAGAAATATATTCTGTAATGAATAATGATGATGAAGGTAAAAGTATAATTAATATTCAAAAGAAATTTTGTATGGTAATGTATGGAAGTGAAACATGGAGTTGGCAATAGAAGGATGAAAGTAGACTGAATGCAGTCGAAATGCGATCTCTCAGAAGAATGTGCGACAAAACGATGTATGATAGATGTCCGAATAGTGAAATAAGGAAGGAATGCAAAGCTGAGATGAGCATTATCGATAAAATTATGAAAAGTGTGTTGAGATGGTTTGGACATGTAGAACGAATGAGTGAGGAAAGAACGGTAAAACAAATTTGCCAAATACTTGAAAGTGGTCAGGTTAGGAGTCGTAACAATCGGTGGGTATGTATAAGGAGATGCATGAACGTGGAAGAGGCGAAGAATGTTTGCAAAGACAGAGTGGTGTGGCGCTCTATTCTCTCTGCCTACCCCTGGGGGGAATCAGCGTGATGGTTAGTTTAGTTAGTTTTAAGAAATTTTCATTATTTTGTGTATGTTCCATAAAAATAGCCTTTCCCATTCTTCTTCTCTGTCTTACTCTTCATTTCTGAGGGTTGTAACCCTTGTTGAAGCAATGACTCTTCTCCAATTATCCCTTGATTGCGCTGCACATAGCACTCCAATCACTGCTGCCGCTGTCTTAACTCGATCCTTCGTGTAGGGGATCTTCCTTTCCCTCTATTCCCCTCCAGGCTACCATTCACAACCAGTCGTTCCAGGCTATCCTTATTGCCACATGCAACGTGTCCAAAGAACTGAAGAATCCGTCGTGTACAGACATTGGCCAAAGTTAAGCCGTCCAAGTATGGTTAAAATTGTTCAGCACTAAAAGGGTTAATTTGGGGGTATACACACATAATAGCATTAGTTCTATACCTCATTGAAATGGTTTTGAATGGTTAATTGCAAGTTTTGTAAGGAATTTCTTGTTTATTAATTATGTATTTGGTTTTATTCCATAGTTAACTGATGTTCAAGTGGGTCAGTTGGTTGCTGCTGTATTCAGGCACGATGGGAAGTGGTACCGAGCAAAGGTGAGCATACTAAATTATAATAAACCATCATTTAGCATGTTTTGTTTTTTTGTTGTTTGTTTTAGTGTTCATTTTAAATAATGTGTCCAATTTCTGTTTTGGAGTATTTTAAAATGATCTGTTGTAAGAAGAGACATGAGGGATCAATGCTCTCAGGTGGCATTCTCAGAACATGACCCGGCCATGTCCATCTTCTCCTTATTAAGACTTCCAATGCGAGGAGCTGCACATTCTTCTCTTCTCATCCTCATTCCTGACAAAGTCATACCACTTTTACACCCAGTACATGTTTGCCTTCAAAACTATCGAGGTTTTTGCTCCGAGTTTTCATTTATTCAGGAACTCATTGTCATGAATTCATTTATTTTGCTTTGAAAACAGTTGGCTATTTTTCAAATTAATCTATCCTCTCCGGGATATCCCAAGCTCAGGATGCTATTTAAACCTTATAATTTAAAATTTAAAATAAAACTTATTTCCACCAGTTTATACACAATATTTTGATTGTGTTCAATCTATTCAGATCCAATACTTGATATATTTTCTATGTTCTCCGAGATATCCCATGCTCAGGATACGGGGTGCTAATTTAAACTTTAACACACTTTGGACAGGAAAGGTATTTCTACCCGTTCGGTAAATTGATACTTAAGGATGGGAAGGGTATTTTTAACTTCTGCGCTGGTCTCATTTCAAAATCAGAAAATAAGGAATCATTTAATGTTTTTATATGGATATTATTTACCAATCTCTTTGTTAAGGTCTTAACTACATGAACACAATCAAATCCCGTCGCCAGCGGTCCACAGTTGTATAAAACACCCATCTGAAATGTGTTAATATTTACAAAATTTAAAAAAATTAATTACTAGTTATTTTATGCCAAATCCATGTCTAAATCTTTGTAAGTGAACAATTATTTTATTTATTTATTTATTTTATTTATTTATTTATTTATTTATTTTCATAATACATAAATACATTCAATATACATATTCATTTCATATACAAATTTATTATACGTATTACGGCTCTTTAGGCATGGCCTGTGTTGAGCCGAATACTAACATGGTAATACAAAATTTATATATATGTATATATATTTTTTTTAATATTTAATATTTTTTTTTTTAATGATTAGATTATAAACATAACATACAGGAGATACAAAAAGAATTTATAGTTTAAGGTTTTTCAATGTGATAATTACACCTGGACTTTAATCAATTCACTTTCTACCTTGTCCCTTCCAATGTTAAGCAACCATCGACGGACACTGTTCTTAAAGACCTGATCATGGAGACCTGACCTGGAAATCTTAATGGTTTCGGGCAGCAAATTAAATATTTTTGGAGCAAGGAATGAAAATTTTTTTTGGGTAAAACTTGTTTTAACGGCTGGGCCAATGTAGTTTTTATTTTTATTTAATACCAAGGTATGCTAACAAAGATTTGGATGCGCTCGAAATATTGTAATCATTTTTGTTAAATTTTGCTCGACATCAATACATAATTGTGTCATATCGCTCACTCCTTTCAACAACGTCATATATCAAAAATTGACGATTTTCAGTTTTGCATGTTTTTGGAATACCCAGGAAATGTACTATATCCCAACAAAAGCGGCATATTTTTAACTTAATATTTACCCTCTACAGGGCAGAAAGTGTTGTTTTTGCATTTTTAAGAAAAGGTATTGTTCAATTATTTTTTTAACTAAACTAAATATTATTCAAATGGAGAAAAAACATTCAGGTTTTACCTAAAATGATCTGTTGCACAGTAAAAAGTTCAATAAGTGGCTTTATATTTATTTTTAATACATTTTATTATATTTTAACTTCAAAAACAATCTCCTGAAAAATCAAGCTATTTGGTATATGACGTTGTTGAAAGGAGCGAGCGATATGATTCTTGTTATGACTTGTCATTGTATTACTGACGTGACTCCGTTTTGCGTTCAGGTCGCGGAAATAAAACAGAACGAATTCGACGGGCGGCAGCAGGTGTGCGACGTGCACTTTGTGGACTACGGGGACAACGAGTACGTGGGGCGCTCGGAGCTGCTGGCGCTGCGCACCGACCTGCTGCAGCTCCGCTTCCAGGCCGTGGAGTGCTTCCTGGCCGGGGCCGCGCCGCACCCCCAGCACGGCGCGCGCTGGCACGCCCGCGCCATCGAGCGCTTCGAGGAGCTCACTCAGGTGAACACTTATATAATATAATAATAAATCCTGCTACCAGCACCAATAATTATTGTACACTTTGTGCAGAATGGGTGAAAATGACACAGAAAAATTGTTGTTTGGTGAGATGTAAAGAAGTATGTGAGGTCCGAATCCTGGATTATAATCACGCACATGAGAAACGTTACATCTCACCAATAGATGTCTCTAGTGAAGTTCTAGTGATTCAAGAACAAGGTTTCTAAATTGGTTCATATATATAGAACTTCCAAGAATTTGAGTAGTGTGGTTGTCAATAATGGGTAGAATTGGTGAATGTTACGTGTGTAAAGTGATCACTTAAACCTATGACGGTCGTCAGCCCCGTAAATGCCCAGACTTCCATATTCTTCTTCATCTTTGATGAGATGTCAAAAAATAATATGAAAATCTAAATGTCTTAATTTTCATTTCAAAACTGAATATTGTATACGTAAATTATCTCTCACCTTCATTGGTTACAGTCTGGAGGCAATTTGTGGAGTCCATTTAGGGAGAGGATATAGGTTTAACCTTTCCGGGAGTACAATAATTGATGTCCGATTTTCTTTGGGGAGTGGGTTCTTTTTACATGAAATTGTTTTTTTTTTCCAAAAAATCTACATAACGCTCACTCCTTTCAAGAACGTCATAAATCAAAAATCGTCAATATTCAGTTGTGCATGTTTTTGGAATGCCCAGAAAATGTACTATATCCCAGTAAAAGCGGCATATTTTTAACTTAATATTTACCCGCTACAGGGCAGAAAGTTTTGTTTTTGCATTTTGAAGAAATGGTATTGTTCAATTATTTTTTCAAATATACTTAATATTTTTCAAATGAAGAATAAACCTTCAGGATTTACCTAAAAAGATCTGTTGCGCAGTAAAAAGTTAAATAAGTGGCTTGATATTTATTTTTAATACATTGCATTATATTTTTAAACTTTGAAAACGTTCTCCTGAAAAATCAAGTTTTTTGATTTATGACGTTATTATATGTATTATGAAGATAGAAATTATGTATAAATAATAAAAAATAAAAAAAACAACTCACAATCTAGGTTTTATTTTATAACAAAATTACATACAAATATCCACAGATATCATTACTATACAAGGCACATCATACCAACTGACAGATAGACTTCGACGATCATTAACGCCAATATTCGTTCGAGGAAAATTTGCACCGACGTTCATTTACGTCCATACTTTTAAATTTTTTTAGTTAAAGTTAAAGGTTAATTTTTAAATTTGTCAGGTTGCACGCTGGAAGCGATTATGGTCTCGAACCTGCACGTTCAGGGAACGGCAGGTGCCCGCCGGAGGACAGGGGGAGGAGGGCGCCCCCCGCCATGCCAGGGAGGGTTCCCCAATCCCCGGCGTCAAGATTTACGATGTGCAAGATGGTAAATAATATTTTTTTCGTAAAATATACATTAATACATTGTTGGCAGGCTGTTTTTTCATCAACCCCGACGCTAATCAGTATACTAATACGTTAGAACTTAATTATAATATAAAAATACAGGTTTTAATATCAATATGTCTTGAGGAAGACTGAAAGCTGTTTGAGAAGACTTGAGCTGTTTGCTTTGAAACTGGTTAAAAACATTGTAATTAAGTAATAAAATACATATATAATAATAATATCCCTTACCGCACCCCAATGGTGCATAGGGCACTGCTTCATATAAACGCAGTGTTATCTCGATCGATTACACATGAAGGAAAGGTGATCAGCCCTCCACTTCAGGTACCAGTCCAGTGTAATATTGAATAAATATTAGAGTGAAAAAATCACTTATATTTATTAAACCCCCCTGGGAATCGAACCCGGGACCTCCAGAACGGTAGCCGAGCATGCTGACCATTACACTACGGAGGCGGTATAAAATACATATATAGTGGTTCTATAATTAAGTTATATGTAAATTTATACATGCGTATAACTTATAAAACTTTGATTTAGTGAAATTAGAACCTAGATACAGTGTCAAAAAATATTGGAGCTGTAATATTTTTCATATTCTTTTGTTTTTGTATTAAAATAAAAATGTACTAACTACTTACCCCAACTCCTTTTCCGTAAAAAATATAATTTTGGCATAATTTTTTTTTTAATTACCGCACTCTTTACCACAGAAATGTTGCCAAAAATGTTGCACTACCCAAGCAATTGTTTTAGGAAAAAAAATTCTTTGCCTCTTAAAAAATGTTCAATTGAGGTTTCACTGTATTACCTATTTGCCCAAATTTTAAATATTGGTAATGGCATGGTGAATTTTCTCTCATTCGTTTGTGATGTCTTTTATTTTATTATAACTAACTAACCAACTAACCATCACGCCGCTTCCCCGCAGGTGTAGGCAGAGAGAATAGAATGCCACACCACTCTGTCTTTGCAAACATTCTTCGCCTCTTCCACGTTCATGCATCCCCTCATACATACCCGCCGATTGTTACGACTCCTAACCTGACCACTTTCAGTATTTGGCATACCTGATCGTGCCTCTCGGTCTTCCTCTGGTCCTTTTTCCAATTATATTTGCCTCATAAATTTGTTTTACCGTTCTTTCCTCACTCATTCGTTCTACATGTCCAAACCATCTCAACACACCTTTATTAATTTTATCAATAATGCTTATCTCAGCTTTGCATTCCTTCCTTATTTCACTATTCGAGCATCTATCATACATCGTGTTTATTTTATTATATTTGCAAATTTTCAATAATTTCTTTATATAAGCGCTATTTGTTCGATCTCTCTAGGTGTGGACGTCGATATTGGGGAGGTGTTGATCCAGGAAGGATGGGCCATCCCGCACGAAGAGGCCCCGGCCGCTTCCAAACCTACGGCTCCCGTTCCTGAGGCGACCAATCCCGCTCCGCCGCCGCCATCCTTTGGTGACCTTCAGTCGTCCAGGTACTTTGACAGTCACCTTTCACCCATAATTGTATGGAATCATACGACAAGAGACAAAAAGCACTTTTGATCATAAAAATATAAATATATCATGGGTATACTGCCAAAAAAAATGTCCGCCTCCATAGTGTAGTGGCCAGCACGCTCCACTACCATTCTGAAGGTCCCGGGTTCGATTCCCACGGGGGTCAAATAAATACAAGTGATTTTTTCACTCTAATATTTATTCAATATCACTGGTACCTGAAACCGAGGGCTGATCACCTTTCCTTCTTGTGTTAACGATCAAGATAACACTGCATTTATATAATGCAGTGCCCTATGCACCATTGGGTGCGGATAAGGGTTTGAAGATATTCAATTTTATAAATAATGTAATTTGTGTATTTTTAAAAAAAATCTTAGGTTATTTAGTGAAAACTTATTAAAATTCAGGATAGTAGTACAATATTTATTTGTTTATTTATTTATTTTATTGGAAGGAAGAACAACAGTTACAATATATGATACATACAGAATACAAAAAATTAAATCATGAGTACCAATTATAGTTCTTCACAACTATACATAAGAGAGGTCTATATAAAGGAAGAGACATGAGACAAGGATGGGATAAAGAGAAAAGGAGATGGCAGTGATAGGAAAGAAAGAAAAGGAAAGGACAGGGAATAGAATTACTTTTTTAGGTTTATAAGATTTCGAACAATTTAGCTTTAAATTTTGAGAACATATCAAGGTGTGTACAACATTCATTAAATTTCCCACAACTTCGATAAATAAAGGAATTTTTTGAATAGTTCTTTGTTGAATATGTATGCAATACTATTTTAGGTGTAAGGTTGAGAACTGTTAAACATTGGTGACCAATTTTTTGTTTGTTTTTATGCTGCCAGAAGAAAATTATTGCAATAATCACAAGAAGTAAGTATCGAATTGCATAGTAAATAAAATGTATCGCATTCAAACACTTTTGCGTGGAGTATAAATTATATTAAAATTACTAATGTGATAGGGCAGTTTTACATATCTGCAAAAAATGCATTGTTTTTAAAAAATGTCCATAAATATCAAACTAGTAGACATTTCAAAACCAAAATTTCAGAGGAATTTTTTTACAAGCCAAAGTATTTCACTATAATTTTTTTTGGAGGCTCTCAATCTGTATTCCGTAAACGAGTATTTAGGGCCACACATTATTTTGTTCTGGTTAGTAATATCCTTATACGTAGTGGCATCTGTGGGCAAAATCTCTAAGTCAAAATCTTTTAGTATTCCTCCGACTGATTTTTCTAACATTCGAAGTATGGCCTACTCAAAAACTCATCAAAATAAATCATAAAGACTCATACATACAAGTCGTGGTGAATTTGTTAAATAAAATTTTTACATACATATGTAATTTGATTTAGGGTCATTATTTAAATGAAATGAAATAAAATGCATGAATTGTTTTGGAAACTTTAACAAGTAAGTGTGGTTTATGTAGTATAAAGGATAAACCATCAAATATCATCAATATCAATATCAATATCATTTTATGTGTATATTTGATACACAATGACAAATTAATTTTAACAATTTTGTCTATTTTTCAAAATGTAGAATGATTATTATAACAAAATAATTTTTCAGTGGTCTTTATTCTTTTGCTTTTGGTGTGCTGCGAAATTCTAGGAAGAATTTAGATGTGTCGTAGGTGGGAAAAGGTTGCAGAGCACTGCCTTACGGGACTGCATTCTATCAAAGCGGTGTTATTTTTGTTGCTAATTTTTGCATTTTCCCTCCATTTAGTTTTTTTTCAATCCCTTGAAAAACTACTACTACTACTACTACTACTACTACTACTACTACTACTACCATCACGCCGTTTCTCCGCAGGGGTAGGCAGAGAGGATGGAACGCCACACTCTTCTGTCCTCACATACACTCCTCGCCTCCTTCACATCCATACATCTAGTCATAATGCCCTCCAATTATGCAGACTTTTGACACCACCAGATTTTTGATCCTGATTGATCTGATTGTGCCAAGTCTTTTTCGGTCCTTCTCATTCTGTTTTCCCTCTCACATTCGCCACATATATTTTCTTAGTCATTCTCTCGCTATCCATTCGCTCCACATGTCCACACCACCGTAAAGAAATCTTCCTAATCTTTTCAATTATTCCTCGTTCAGCCTTACATTCCTTTCTTATATCTTCAAAAAACTAAAAAACTAAAAATAGGGGTTTCACTCTTGATGAAATAATCAAGCATGAACATTTTGATTGCAGAGTGCTGGGAATGGTTGTTGGCCCTGCGGATTCCAACAAGCGGGAGGAGAGAGCCATCAGTCTGCCTCACGGCGGAGTATCCCCACGCTCCTCTCCCGCTCCCGACAAGAATGCATCAGGTGACCAAACGCTTACTTTCCCAAATTACTGCTAATATTACTTTAACCCTTTCAATGCCGGAAGATATTAATATGGCCGTACCCAGCAGGCCGTCATTTATTCAACAAAAATCTTAACTAAAAAAAAGTTAATTTTTTGTATACATATATAAAGGATATTATGAAAACTTACCAAATATATAAACCGTATGCCGTTTGAGCTGTCGTTTACTCAGAAAAACAGTTTAAATATTCACAAAATGTCAGGGTTGTCACAACAATACAGAATACATATTTACTTATAAATATAGCCGAAAATAACTGTGTTTATAAAATATGTTTATTCATTAATTTATTTATGTAAAATTAATGTTAATTATGCAATATATAAAGTCATTTTAAAAAACTAGTCTCCACCCTGTATCAGAGACACATATTGATTATTAGTGAAAGCTTTTAGAAAGATGATTTTAACTTTGATAATATCAGTAAATTGAAATATTTTAGTATTTCTTGATCTTCCTAATAGATGTCTCTATAAATTCTAATTGAAGAAATATTGCAATTGGATTTGATATTGGCTTGCGACAAGCTCAGTTGAGAGCGCAATTACGTGCTCATTTTGTATGGCCGGCCTGGCGAGCACGGAATCGTGGCATCGAACCGCTTAGTGAATCTCCTATTAATTTTCTACTTTTTCACAGATGATTCATCTTTTCTGGGCGACAACAAACCCAAGTCATCGTCGTTAGCCGCTGGACTGGATCACAGCAAGTCCTTCCAACCCCCCGCTCCGATGGTCGATCTCTCTTACCCCAATCCCGAAGTCAAGAAGCCAACCCAGATGAACGGATCTTCCCACGTCACCAATGGAACCGCCAAACAAAATGGCGCCTTCATAGATGCGGAGAGGGAGAGTGTCAAAGCTGAAAAAACCATTTCTCCCGCCCGAGAATCCATCAGAAGTAATCCAGAATCCTTTGGTAAAGCTCCTCCGTTGCACATACCGGACCCGAAGGACGAACTGAAAGCCAAAATGAACCGAGTGGATTCTCATCACGGAAACTTAGAAGCTTTGGGAAGCGCAAACCCGCCTCCGATAGCCATTGGAAGTCCCCCTAAATAATTTTACTGAAAAACACATATCCTAGTATATATTTATTTGTCGCGTCACATTTTCAAACGTCATAAATATCTTTAAGTACCTTATCTTACACAAACAAGTGAGATCCATAGATACTCTAATATAATATAATGTAGAAAGGAAATTGTCTTTATTATGTATATTGCGATTTCTATGGATTCTTTATCTGAATTGTTGTGAATTTTTCTTCCTTATTATGACAGTTTCTGTGGATTTTATTTTAAATTAGTGTTCTCCTTTTTTATGGTTTTCACTCTTCAAAAGTGGCCAAGCCAGTGTCTAGTTTTACGCTTTTTACATATTTTTTACTATATATTATATTCCTGTTAGTAGAAAACAAGTCTAAACATTCTTTAAATGTATTAATTTGTTGAAAAATGTATCATTTGAACATTGCCATTTTTGTTGCTCTTTCTTCCTGTACCCGATGTAGCATGAGAACTGCGTTGTATCGACGTAGTGTGCTCTTGATCACTAATTACATTAAAGAACTTTATATACCAGTTCAGTGTCATATTAGATTTAAAAATCACTTATTACTATTTTTCGACCCCCCTGGAATCAAACCCGGGACAATTTTATTGCGATATACAATTTAATTGCAAGTTAAATATTCTTTTCGAGAATAATGAAAATTTTATTTACATAATTTTTTTCAATCAAAGTGTCTTGTAAACTCTGACAATATTGATAAAAATTAGTTTACCTAACAATCAAATTGTATCTCTATATAGTAAAACAGTGGTCCTTAATCTTTTTGACTCACGGATAGATCTTTAGAATAATTACTGTGGGGAAGCCCCTTAAGTCTGCCCCATATCTTATGAGTTAATAGTGTTTAAATAGTGTTACGAGTAGGAGGGTATAAATAAACGATGCAAATAAAATGATAGTTAAATGTTGAATGAGATACTTGGTTGTATTTTTCGCACAGTTTTCTTATTTAGGATCAATTAATGATAACTCCGGGCGAATGTCTAGTTCTGCATTTCAGCAGCTTCTGAGATAACGCCAAGAGCATTTTCATCAAGCGATCGTCACACAATATCGATTTTACAATGTTTGACGAGTCTCTACAATTATACGAGCTCAATAGCTCTTAATACATATTTTTTCCAATAAACAATTTGTTGCCTGAGATAGAATCAGAAATGCCAAGATCAGGGAAATATGCGAGATCAAAGATGTTGTTAGGTGGGGAAGGCAACGAAGAAGACAATGGTATGTGCATGTGAGGAGAATGGAACCATCCAGACTCCCCCACATCGCACTGTACGGCCAACCCCATGGTACACGACTCCCGGGCAAGAGATGGGCCGATAGCTGGGAATCGACGCCGCAGGAGGCTAATCCCTCTTAAAAACAGGCCGCAAGGCCTATAATAAGAAGAAGAAGAAAAATTTGTTGCGAGATTATCCCGATTTTGACGGGGTCAAGGAGTTTGTGTTGCATTAATGAGTCCGAGTGGTGCTCGGGCAAATCGTATTCCAACTTGGTGATATTGATTTGCCCGACCCAAATATATTTATGTATTTGTTTTTATTGACTAACCCGAGCAGTGTTCGGACAGTCTTGTTTTGAGTAGTTTGGTTATGATTTCCTGCACCAACGAATTTCCTCGCCAAAATTCGACTGTTACGTGGCTAAGCTAGTGTTTTCACGGTTTTCTGTGATGACAAAATTTTGCTACACAATTTTTATCATTGAAATATCAAATGGTTTATCCTTTAATAGAGTCCAGTAAGAATTTATGTTAAATTACACATCATGTAATTTTGTCTATTCATCCCATATTACATAGAAACTTTAAGTGGATTTGGAAGTGAAGAATATAATTTCAGATTCGTATGATGATTTTGGTGTTTTGTTTCGTATTGTTTTATTTTATTTTTACTGGAGCGATCGCAGAACATCGGTCGGGAACCGCTGCAGTAGAGCATTATTTGTTGTAGATTTATATATTGCATATTAAAATCAAACACTGGTTTTTAATGTCTACTAAATTAGTATTATTTTTTGACATCTCATCAAAGATGAAGAAGAATATGGAAGTCTGGGCATTTACGGGGCTGACGACCGTCATAGGCTGGTTTAAGTGATCACTTTACACACGTGTAACATTCACCAATTCTACCCATTACTGACAACCACACTACTCAAATTCTTGGAAGTTCTATATATATGAACCAATTTAGAAACCTTGTTCTTGAATCACTAGAACTTCACTAGAGACATCTATTGGTGAGATGTAAAGAAGCTTTTTATTAAGCAAATTTTTAGTTTCTGCTTAATAAAAAGCTTCTTTACATCTCACCAATAGATGTCTCTAGTGAAGTTCTAGTGATTCAAGAACAAGGTTTCTAAATTGGTTCATATATATAGAACTTCCAAAAATTTGAGTAGTGTGGTTGTCAATAATGGGTAGAATTGGTGAATGTTACACGTGTGTAAAGTGATCACTTAAACCAGCCTATGACGGTCGTCAGCCCCGTAAATGCCCAGACTTCCATATTCTTCTTCATCTTTGATGAGATGTCAAAAATAATATGAAAATAACTCCTGTAATTGGAGATAGTCCAGATTTTGTGAACAAGTATTTGGACACACTCAAAATGTTGCACTAAAGTAGTGTTTGATTTTGGTATTTTATGTATAAATTAAAATGGAGTTCTACAAATGAAACGCTAATATATAAATAAAAATCTGTTGTAGATATTTTCCTTTAAGACGCGGTGCAAAATAACTAGTGGTAGATTTGAAAATTATACATTTAGTTTCGTTAGAGTATTGTTGTAAATATTTATTTGAATCCAAACTTTAATATTGTTATCTTTATTTTTTGTTGTTTCAAAATTTATTGAAAAATAATAAATAATTAGTATATAAAATATTATATATTAGAAGTGGAGTGCCAATTTGCCGATGGCTAAACGTTGTGATCAGTACAAATGCAAGGAATGGCTGAATAAGGGTATGATAGTTTAGTATTATTGTTTCTATTTATTGTCTATTAGGATTAGAAACATTTAAAAACAAAAAAATATTTTCTGGTGCTCTATGGCTTTGTAGAAAAAACTGCCTCTGTTTTTCTTTGTTATACTTTCTTAGTTTTGTATTAAAAAATATCTGAAATTCAGTGTTATAATCCATAAATAGTTTAGTATTTTGTTCCTACACACGTACTATTGTGAATTTGAAGATTCTTGTGAATTTACATTTATGTGACAAAAAATATTAAGATAAGAGTATGTATTGTTTTATTATTTGAATACCTATTGAAAATTCGTTTGGCGGATCGACGATAATAACAAATGTGGCCATAGATAAATACAGATAACCATCCACTATTTATCTATGGGTGCACATCAATACAGGTACCTAGCAGGTAGGTACCTGTATTGATGTGCTATATTAACAACTTGAGATGTTTTTTTATGTAATAGGTCATGGGTGGAGACATGTGCGAAGTGAATAATTATCTAGATGTTTTAAAGTTTACATAAAATTTAGTCGAAGGGTTTCAATTGAAACATTTTACATACTTACAATATTTCTTTTCAGTTAGTAGCCGTTTCTTCACATCTTTTATTTATAATTTGGTCCCCATGAATTCTGTTTATTTCAATATCCATAACTTATGTTATGAATATTGAAATAAACAGAACTGAAAACTACACATATGAAGCTTTTAATATATCTTTGCATTTTAGAACTTTTTGCATTTTATGCTTTTCTTTTTTTGTAGTATAAAATTAACTCTAAAAAAGTACCCACTAATTTTTTGTACTTAATAAATTGATTGTTCTTAAATTCACCATTGTTTTTTAGTTGTAAGAAAGCACAATGTATTTTTAATAGACCAATGATTAATAATTTGTTTTCTTTCTAATAAATCTGTTAGATAGAAAAAATTAATGTTCTGAAGTAATTTGCAATTAAAATGTATGAAACCGATAAAATTATCGATATCGATAAAATTATCGATATCGATAAAACCGATAAAATTATCGATATCCATTATCGATAAAATTAAGAAAGGTGTGTTGAGATGGTTTGGACATGTAGAACGAATGAGTGAGGAAAGAACGGTAAAACAAATTTATGAGGCAAATGTTAGCGGGAAAAGAAGCAGAGGAAGACCGAGAAAAACATGGCACGATCAGGTATGCCAAATACTTGAAAGTGGTCAGGTTAGGAGTCGTAACAATCGGCGGGTATGTATGAGGAGATGCATGAACGTGGAAGAGGCGAAGAATGTTTGCAAGGACAGAGTGGTGTGGCGCTCTATTCTCTCTGCCTACCCCTGCGGGGAAGCGGCGTGATGGTTAGTTAGTTAGTTATGTATGAAACCGTCAAGATATAAGACCTGAGGTCCACAGTGTGTATACACAAGTTGAAGAATTTTATGCATATGAAATTAAATTGTGTTTATTACAAAAGAAATGTGAATAGTAGATATAAACTCTAATCCCGTCTTATTAATGTTTCATATTGTATTTAAAAAAGCAAGGTTTTTGTCCTTATATGAAAAAGTTATTCTCTGTACTATAAAAAATTAACAATAATGTGCAATTAGACCAGTAAAGATAAAATATATAACATTCACAGATTTACATAGTCAAAAATGACTGAGAAAATGAAGGTAGAATGATAATAATTATACATAAGAAAATTGAACAAAAAAATCAGTAATTCTTCGTGAAAGAAATTTCTTTTTCAATAAAATTTGTTTGATATGCGGGTTTGAATAAGTAAACAAAACAAAGTCAATTAAACCAGTTTTTTTTTTATTACCGAAAATATATTTTCATATTCTTATAAAGTATTGTGCATTACATACACAAATTTCTTTGGAACAATAAAAGCTTTAAATGTAAGGACACTAATTCTAATTATATGTTATTGCAAAATGTTTTTAAAGAAACTTTGTACGAAAGATATACATTTTAAATTGTGACCTATGGATCATTTTAAGTGCAAAACCAATGTGTATTTTTGTAAAAAATAAGAGAATTTTTGATGTACATTTTATTAATATCATGTTGTATAATGGAAATAAATAAATACATATGTCACCTTAGTGTTGTTTTTTTTTTAAATGCCTGAGATAAAATTAGTGCAGTATGTGTATTAGGGCACGCAAAATTATCAGTTAGCCATTTCCTGGTAAAAATATTTAGTGAATTTAGCTTACTGGTAAGTTGGATGTGTCGAAATAGGAGACATTTTATTACAGGGTCATCCATTTTTCGGTTTTGAAAGAAATGCTAAATAAAACACACACAGCTATACATTTTTTATAAATTTTTTATTTCATTATAAAGTATGCGAAAAAGTGGTTCAAAATTACCTCAAAAGAATCGCATGCATCGAATCTTCCCGAGGTGCCATTTGAATGATATTGTTTTTCACACTAAATGGTAAAGTCCAAAATTTATAATGAAATAAAATTTTTATAAAAAATGTATTGCTGCGTGTGTTTTATTTAGCTTTTCTTTCGAAACCGAAAAATGAATGACCCTGTATATGACAAACAAAGCAACAATAAAAAAAAATTACTTTATAAATTATTTTCTTCTAATCCTTATTTGCACCAAATCGGCTGTCCAAATTTAAAACACAATAAGGGACATTTTTTGTAGTAGGTTTTTTTTTGCATTTTTGGACTAAGTAGAGTCTACTTAGTCGATAAATGCAAAAAAAACCTACTACAAAAAAAATGTCCCTTACTGTGTTTTAAATTTGGACAGCCGAAATGGTGCATAGGGTTCTGCATCGCATCGACACAGTGTTATATTGATCGTAGATTACATGAAGGCTAGATGATCAGTTTTGCGCTTCAGGTACCGTTACTGCATATGAAATAAAAATAGACTGCAAAATCACTCATATTTATTTCGGCACCCCTGGGAATCGAACCCGGGAACTCAAGCATGCTAGCCAATCACCAAACTAGTACACTATATATGCAAACAGAAAATTCATATACATATTTATAAATTCTATATTTATTGTATTTTGTCTGCCTTCATAGTGCAGTGGTTAGCACATTTTGCTACCATACTGGAGGTTCCGGGTTTAATTCCCTGGCGGGGTTAAAATAAATATGCTTTGCTTTTCACTCTTGAAATTTATTTCGTTTTACCCTGGACTGGTACCTAAAGCGCAGGACTGATCGTCTTGCCTTCATGTGATAAACATGTAACAATTAAATAAACATTACATCAATTTGATGCAGTGACCTATGCACCATCGGGTACAGATAAGAGTCAGCAGTAAGAGTGATTTTAAAAAATTAAAATTTTTTATAATAGTTGGTTTTAGTTGTGAAAAAAAATTAACTTTTTGTTCGTGAAAATCCTAATGATTGACGCTGATTGCACTTGACTTAGTACTGAAAATTTCTGTAGGTGAAATACAGTATTATTAATTTACAAGTGCGGTAAAATATAAAACAAATATTGATGTTTTCAATCAGGTTTTCTCTAGAAACTAACCGTGACGATTGGGTATCTCTTTTTATGGGTAATAAATCTCATTCATTTTCACAGTAGAAAACTTTTTTGTGTATATTCGTTTTCTTTTTGTTATACCAAAAGAATTAATAGCTATACAGCTCAAAAAATGAAAGTGAAACTGATGATATACAATAGAAAGTTCTTGCGTTTGCCGGTATGTTGTTTATTTTTACAACGATATAACTTTAAATTTATATTCTAAAGTTTAATCAATTATAAAATTGTAACATACAAATAATTTGTTATAAAATCACTAAATGTCTTATTATAACTTAATTGTAAAATCGACCAGTTTCGCAGAAAATGCCATCTTCCTTAAGACCACATAATAGTAAAAACTATCTACTTAACAATAAAAAAACAATTTCCTTCGAAACCAGGCAACATTATACCAATGTTTTTTTTTACTATATGTTCTTCATGAGCCCTCTGACCTCCACTGCTGGATATAAGCCTCTTCCCCTTTCCATTTCCTCTGGTCGGTTGCTGCTTGCAGCCAGTTTTTACCCCCCACAGCGACTATGTCATCAGACCACCTCTTTTGGGGTCTTCGGACACTTCTTTCGTTCTCCCAAGGTCTCTATTGTAAAATTCTTGGGGGGATAACTTAACTATATAGTTGTTTTATATATAACAAAGTTCAGAGTGCAGAAGGATCAATTCCTCATAAGCTTGGATTTGTGTTAGTTAGGAGGCAGGTGACGGAAGTGTCAGGGTAAATGATATTACTCCATATTGGAAAATATATGGAAGGGAAGTAGTTAGTAGGGATAGGAGAATAGCTGTAATGGCTAGGACACGCCTACTACTTTGTGTAAGCAAAAAGTTTTCGCCTAGAATTTTCACTCATGAATTACATAAAATTATAGTAACTTTAAAAGTAAGTCCACTAGGCTATAAAACTTAAAAAGTTGAAGCCTGAGTAGGGTCACGATAAGCCATAGCTAGATTTTAGAGTCACTTGGATGTTAGGTAATTTAAAAAAAAAACCTACTTTGTGTATTTGGAGACTTATTTTTACGAATCTCTTGAGGTAAAATATAAAAATACGACGACCTAGCCTAACTTCGAATTACGATCTTTGAATTCAACAGGTTTATATCATATAACAGTGAAAAAGACGTTGCCCGAATCAAGCGCCCTTTTCGATCCATACATTTTTAGAATGAGAATTGTCGATTTTGACGTAATCGCCCCACTCTAGATCCTCCACCCGCCTTTGAGTAGGTACTTTTGATATGGTGGTCGAAAAACTAAACTGATACAAATTGAATATTTCAAAATAAGAAAAAAAAACATTTCGAAAAAATGGCGTCATGCGAGGTAAAAATGAGACAAAATGCAAATTTTATCTCAAACAAATAATGTTTGGTACATAAATATCGAGATTATCTTTTATTATTTTGTATTACACATTTACTTTAAAAAATATGTATCGTGACAGTTATGAAAGAACAAAAAAAAGTATCTCATTATGATGATTTTCTCTACACTTCAACAAATATATTTGTATAACGCTTAAACTTTGATTTCATTATTTTTTTTAACATTTATGTCATTTTTTCGTAGTCAAAATTTTTTTCGTATCACCGATCGCGATTGTTGAAGTTTCTCGAAGTGTACCTACCTACCATTACATTTGATACACATGGTAAGTTTTTTAAAAAAAATATGCGTGTGTGTATTATAATTCAAATACTGTATATCAATTTCTTAACTATTTTCTTAGTTCAAGACGGATGGATACATTAATTTTATTTTTTACACGTCAGTAGTAAATTTCACAGTAAGTATGACCATTTTAGCCTTTTTTGTAAGAAGTGTAAAATATTTAACACTCAATTTATTGGAAACGTTTGAATAGCAATGCGTTTTTATCCGGTCAGGGGTTCTTATTCTTATAATTTATTTCATAAAGTGACTTGCACATTACAGTCAGTGTTAATTGAAACTAAGATTAACTTGCAAAAGTCACACAACAAAAAGTCCATAATATAATTTCCGCCATTTTTTTATTACATAGGTAGGTACATTTATTTTTAGTAGATCACGTGTATTCATACTATAATCTATTACAATGAGCAAATGCAGAGAAGTTCCTATTTGACCCACACTAGATGATCCCTCCTGTTCCCAACACAGATTCAAACAAAAACATTTTTAATTAGCTAGAAGAAACAAAAATCCACTAAATGATCTATAAACCTTGTACATAATAAGCAAGGTAAATAATAAATGCAATTCCCATCTAAAAAAAAAAAAAAAAACTATAATCTATTAATGAGTGTGAAGGAACAGTAAACATATTATAAAAGTGCTGATATTTTTATTAATATTTGTAATGTATGGGAATTATTATCAATAATATGGGCATCTTTGTTTCATCTTTTTTTGAAGTGTTGTAAAGTCAAGCATATTAAATATGTGGGCTTTCTATTTTATTTCTTTTCAATTGGACCAGACTAAGCCACAGCTACGTGTGGGTGGGTAAGCAATGAAAATTAAAGTATTTTTAATTTGATAAAAAATAATATCATATAAGCTGAAACAGTTTTTAGCGAGAGACTAAAATTTACCATTTAGATTTTTCGTAACAATTTAATTGAAATCTTAGTGTAGATGTGTTTGGAGATTAAAGTAAGGTAGTTTGTTTATTTACAGAGCTTCATTGGCTGGTTTAAGTAACAACTTTTTATTCAATATTCTACAAATTTCGAAAAGTTGCAAGTTCTTTCAGAATAAACTTATAGGCGAGATTTTTGGTTGAAATTAGTAACTACACTACTACTAACTGAGTTACAACCCAAATTTTTTAAAATAAAGATTTAGACATGCGTAAAATAGATGTAATAAAATGGTGTTTTTTTAATATTTATTTTATTTAAAAATCCACAATTTAATACAAGTTTGGGTATGCAACCCCAAATTATCATTAGGCAGTTCATTTTCCATTTCCATTCTTAAATACTAGTTTTGTTCTGCGTAAATAGTAAATCTAGTGATCTAGTAAACGGCGATGCCCTATGCATAGAAATATGATTACATATATATTATTTATACTTACGTTCATATTTGTACAAATTGTTTAATTTAATAAATTGGACTGAGATAAAATCATTGGATGATTGAGCACCTCTGGATATATCTCACAAAACTGATCAATCTACCGGAAAAAGCTAAAAATGAATAAAAACCTATCGCACTAAGACGGAGCCCCCTCCAATATCACACAGTATATCATTATGTATAAATGATATTTCTTTCTAGTCCAAGTTGTCAGTTCACTGTCGTTTGTTCGCCTATCTCAAAATGAAGTTTGTAAGTTGACATTCTCTAAAAATAATGATAGATACGTACTCGTTTGAGACTATAATCAATTATTTTATAATAATAATAATAATGTCCTTTAGTGTGAAACCGCAACAATTTTCTAGTGGTCGCCCTCGACTTTCACACAGTTTTTGAAATGCATTTTTTTAAAGATTTTTCCGTTAATGTCAAACATCTTCTTCGTGATTGGTTTACTTCTTTGATGGTCAGTCTCCACCCGTCTCTTCAACTCGGCGTATTCGCTACAACGAATGTCGGAGATAATTTGGTCCATTTAGGTTAAGCATCTGTAGTTTGTGTCTTCGCACATGCCTTCCGCAATCGTAAGAAGCAGGCCTGGGTTTCTTATATTATGGCTTGTACATTTGGCTCTCTGCTGTTCTACTTTATTTAGTAAGCATCTAGACTCCCCAGCCCTGGTTAGTACCTCGTTGTTCCTACATGTTCTGACCGATCAATCCCCAAAATGCGCCAGTAGCATCTCAAACGCCTCCAGCCTCCCCCGTTCAAAATTTATGTTATAATTTTTAAATAAAACACAGATTTTTTGAGTCTACTAAGTTGTATTTTATAAAAAAATACATAAAAATTAGTATTGTGACAATTGTTTCGTCTAGTTATGACATTTTCAAACGAATGCGAAGATTAAATGGACTGACGGTCCTTATGTAGCTATACAATTCTAGGTACTTAAGTAATAGTTTTAACTGTGCAGTAATAATTTATGGGATACAATAGTTAATATTTTTAATAGTTTTATTAAAAATAGTTAGTAAAATAAAACTAAGTAGACTCAAAAAATCTGTGCTTGATTTAAAAATTAATACGTAAATTAAAATGGAGTTCTACAAATTAAACACCGAATCAATAAATAAATAAAAACTGAAAACACTGTTCTAATCTTTGTATTACATAATTTGAATTTTCAATACTTTTTTATAACAATTAGAGCCGCCACTGCTCTAAATCTGGCACTGTGTACGAGGGTTCAAGTATTTGATGTTTTGTATTGTGTGTAGGTTTACGTGTTCGCTGCAGCGCTATGCTTCGTGGCCATGGTGGCCGCTAGACCCAAGTACATCGCCATCCCCGTGGAGGACATCCAGTTCCTGAGCTTCTCCCCCTCGGAGCACCACCGGGTGGCTCGCCAGGCCGTCTACGGGCCTTCCCAAGCCATTCAGTACACTCGACAGGAAGGTAAGCGAAATATCATACACGGGCTTGCATTCCATATAGGCAGAAAAGCAGTGCCTATCCTATTACCCGAGTGACATATAAAAACGCAACCAGTACTTACCCTACCTTATTAGTAGTACTACCTTACCTTACTACTTACCTCTACTTACTGCCAAACCTAATTAATTCTCTGTGCACACCACTGCATACACATACACAGCTTCTACCCTCAACACACCTCATCCGATAGAAAGAAACAGTATTGCGCGTTGATGAACGAGAAAAAAACATCTAAATGAATGGTTGGTGATCCACATGGACCACCAACCAAAAAAAATACCGACGAATTCGTACATCGTCTGAATTCAAAAGCCAAAATGTTGCCAGAATTTAACGAAAATTAAGTGGCGGGGTATTGATTGTTGGGCTTTAATATTAACATTTGACTTAAAACAAATCGAATTGTTGGGTGAAACGGCGTGATGGTAGTAGTAGTAGTAGTAGTAGAATTGTTGGGTAATATATCCAAAATTAAACACGGTTATTGGATTGAATTCTACTTTTATTTACATATATATATTTATATATATGTGTGACGCGTTTCGTCTTATTAAGACATTATTAAACACTCATGAGGTTACAACAAATAAATTAAAACAAATCGACTCTTGACCGTTCTCAACCGTTTTACTTACTATTTCAACTTTACAATTTGCACCTCGTTAAGTTTATCACACTGTTAACGTGATATATGAGTTTATAAAAGCGAAAACCTTTCATTCTAGGGAAACATATTCCATAATAGGTACCTACTTGTAACCTATGCGAAGATCGATTTAACATGGCCTTTAGTTTTCCCCGTGAGAAAATATAAACGTAAAAATGCCATCCAAAAGTAACATTTTATTGATTTTGATTCGTCTTAAGATTTGTCTGTTTTGGTTCGGTTGAAACCACAATACTAATAAAGATTAACGATTTTTTTTAAATTTACATAATTTTATTTCTTTTCCATTTAAAAATAAGAGCTACAGCTACGCGTGGGTGGGTACAGCTTGAAACTATTGTAATATAAATATTAATCCGTTGAAGTTATGTATTTAACATTCAGTGTCCGCCTCGTAGGTCAGCACGCTCGGCTACCGTTCTGGAGGTCCCGGATTCGATTCCCAGGGGAGGTCAAATAAATATAAGTGATTTTTTCACTCGAATATTTATTTAGTATTACCCTGGACTGATACCTGCAGCGGAGGGCTGATCACCTTTTCTTCATGTGTTTATATCATACAGTGCCCTATGCACCATTGGGTGCGGATAAGGGTTAGAAGAAGAAGAAGATGAATATGAATCTTTTGATTTTAAGCTATGTATTTGACATTTAAAACAAATCATTTAATCACTTTTTAAATGTTTTTGTTGTTGTTATTTTAATTATTAAAAAAAGATGTCATGTAAAAATGTAAATGTACGTCAAAGAATCGCATGTTTATTTGATAGAATGATAAAAAGCACTGAATGATATAATTCGTCTTATAGTGGGTAATAATAGTGAACTTTTAGTATACAAAATATTAAATTTCACTCATTCATAATTTGTGCTCATCGTGATGGCTCAAACACACGATATCTTTTTGATACAACATACAACGTATCTATTAATATTGGCGTGTTCTTAAACCCTTCGAAACTTTCGAAACTCGATAAGTTTGAACTTGTTTAGGAAAACGATAAGCCGTTTTGCATTTAGATTTATGGCTTTGTGATATCTAAATAATTTAGGGAAGTTTCCAAAATAAATTAAGGGTGCGTGCAGTGTGGAAAATTTATATGAAAAGTAAATATTAACGTAATTTGATTGGTAGGTACCATGTATATTGTATACTCTCTTCTCTACATATCGTAGTCATACAGGAGAAAGTGACCAAGTACATTTTGAACAAAAATGTGATCATTGACTATTTGATATCTTACTAGCTTAAAAAAAATCCCAATGGATTTTAAACTTGAAAGCATAATATATTGCCTTGTTAAAAATGACTAACTGCATTGATGTTTATTTTCTTGCCAAGCAAAAGTGACTTAAATGGCCCTCCTGAACATTTTACATTTTGTTAGTTGGTCACATTCTCCTGTAAGACTACGATATTAGAAACGCCCGTTGTACGTGTGTAGTGGTTAGCGTGTCTGGCTACAATGCTGATTATTTTTTAAAGAAAAAGAGAAATATTTGCGCTTTTTTCATTA
Organism: Brachycentrus maculatus; assembly: GCF_059751285.1. Taxonomy (NCBI): domain Eukaryota; kingdom Metazoa; phylum Arthropoda; class Insecta; order Trichoptera; family Brachycentridae; genus Brachycentrus; species Brachycentrus maculatus. The sequence goes on from NW_028281199.1 coordinate 1,327,645, forward strand.
TTATTTACACAAATATTTCAATTTCATACTATTTCCGTGGGCCTAAGCGGCTCATTACTAGAAATAGGTATCAAGTTGTGGTAGAGTGGGTTCGAACCGAGAAACTCCGACTTAAGAGTCCGCGACACTAACACGGGACCACAACCCGACACATGCCCTGGGTTCGATTGCCAGGGGAGACAAAATAAATATTTGTGACATTTCACTCTTATATTTATTATCATCCACTGGTATCTGGAGCCCAGGAATGATCACTTTGCCTTCATGTAATTAACAATCAAGATAACACTGCATTTATGCAATTACAATGTCTTATGCACCAATGGGTGCGGGTAAGGTTTAAAAGAAGAAAAAATGCGTTTCTAAAATAACAACTCATACAAGCCAGTGAGTATGGGTATGCAACCCTGGCCATTATTGCTATTTTCTTTTTTCTTCTTCTTATTCCTCCTGCATCAACTTTTCAATATGGCAGTAATGCCGTTCATCCTGAGTTTCTTCACCTACGTCATTAACATCCAAATAAACTTATTCCATTCCTATATCCATGAGTCTGAAGCTTAACACTAATCACCCTGACTTGATATAATCACGATCGAGCTAACACCGCGTCGATTCGATGCGGTGCCTTATGCACCACTCGGGTTTAGGAACAGGGCGAAAAGCATATGTACCAGCAGAACAGCCGGCAATATATAACAATGAGCACTCAACCTTTTTTACTCGCACCACATCTGACTACTTTCAGTTTTTTTTTAATACAGAATTTGGTAAAAGGTAGCAAGATCAAAAGTGCGCAATACAGAGAGATTGCAAGATTAAAACCTTCAAATTGCGGATACACTTTCGAAACATCACATTTGTGAAACACTGTATTGGATTTTTATTTTTGTATCGCACCTAATAATTTATATGTAATTGTTTGCTTTATTAGTCGCTGATGAAGACGTAGATGCCGCTTCTTCCGAGGAGAGGCCAGCGCGTCACGCCGGACACCACGGCCACCACGACCCCCATGACTACGTTGACTACGGAGCGCACACTGGACACCACGGTGCCTTCGGATGGTACGCAGACTTCCCCGTCCACGCCCATGGACACTAAACACACCAAAACTAACTAACTGCAACAACTTCCTTCCGAATTTATTTCAAACGCCTACGCTGGAATGACAGTGAAAAGATAACACGTCAACTGCGTAGTGTAGATAAGTTCAGCTTTAATTTAGTTGAAAGCTAAGTTATCTAGACTACGTAGTAAACGCGAGACTTTTCACTGGAATTCCAGTCCCAAACAGAACACCCGCGTAAAGTGAGACTACAGCCGCTTGTGCACCACGGAATTTTACCGTCCAGCAGTCTGGTTTTGAAAAATAAAAGTGACTACGACAGTTTAGCGTGATCGAATTTACGCGCAACGTGTTCACGCACTGATGAAGAGCACCGATCCGAAGAAAGATGGACAAAAGCACTAGCTAATCCAATAGCTAGCTAAGCCAATCATCGTTTTATCACGCTAACTGAAGTGCCAGACGTAGTGTACAAACGCCCTACCAGTAGCTTAACCCAAAGATTCAAGTAATCGATAAAATAAAGCAAAAATGAACTATTATCTGCTATGCTATATCCGCCTTCGCCATTTTTATCTACAATGAACGAATAATTCGTAATCAATTAAGGGTCGACGTGTGCAACACCCTATCGAGTGTTTCTACACTATACATATTATAATATTATTTAACATATATGTTGGGATATTATCACTGCGTGATTGACCAAAATATCAGTTAAATATTTTTAATATGTTGGCTGGTAAATGTGCAGATATTATATTATTTACACGATATTTTATTAATTTTCTCAATTATTGGGTTCGGAACTTGTGTGCTGGTAGCCTCGCATCATTGTTGACAGCTGTCAAAAATGCACTTTCGATTATTTCATTTGTTTTTACATGAGAACAATTTAATTGATCTTGTCTCACCGTATACTTGACTAACCAAAAGTGAATTTACGACATTGTCACGCGGTCGGGAATTATGACAGGTGTTTTAACGATTTCCATAAGCCGCGAGTCACGTAATAACAGTAGAAAGTTTCCTAAAGTTATTTTGTTTGTTGCGGGACAATTGGACCGTGAAGCGCGCTGCCGGGAAATCTGTTTTTATTGCGTGAAGGATTTTTGTTTAATTTAAATGAGAAACCAAAGATTACTTTCTTAAAAACTAACTCTTATACTGTCATTTCTTATTTTTCATCTTCATCTTATTTTCCCTTCTTTCTTCGTTAACATTTTCCATTTTATCAATAACTACTTACCATAAATACCTACCTACATTCTCTTCTCGATAACTAACTAACACATGAATTTTCTTCTTTATCTATCTTTTAATCTAACTCTTGTCTTCCTACCTTAACTATACTGAATAAACTTGTTTTGTTTACATATGTCTTTTTCTTATTTCCATATATATATTATCAAGTAAAATGACAATTTAGTGTATTTTCACTTTTATTAATTGCCTCTAGGCAAACCCCTAATGGTATATAGGTAATGTGACCATACGTCCCGTTTTGAACGGGACCGTCCCGTTTTTAGACAGCCTGTCCCGTATAAAACAAAATATTTTTTTCATATTTTTATTATTTATTCCTTTTATTTTCTTTATCAACATTCCTTTTCTTTTTATTAATACATAAAACTATGAAAAAATGTGTGTTTTCTTGAATATACATACTATTATGTAAACATTGGTAGATGTCCCGTTTTGAGGACAAAAATAAATGGTCACGTTATATATAGGGCATCACATACAATCAATTTGATATTAATTTGATCATGAATTAATCAATGATCAAAATAACCCTGCGCCGATACAATGCAGTGCCCTATGCACCATTGGGTGCAGATAACAGTTAGAAATATTCTGGACTAACGGTTTGATATTACTTTGACATTGCTTACGGCCAAGATAACAATGCATTAATAAAGTGTCCTATTTACCATTTGGTAAATATAAACCAAAGGACACTTGTAAATGTTATCTAAATAAAGGTGAAAACCAAACATGGATAATAATAAAACCCTTATCCACAACCCAATGGTGCATAGGGCACTGTGTCATATAAACGCAGTGTTATCTTGATCGTTTACACACGAAGGAAAGGTGATCAGCCCTCCGCTTCAGGCACCAGTCCAGGGTAATTTTGAATAAATATTACAGTGAAAAAATCACTTATATTTATTTGACCCCCCCTGGGAATCGAACCCGGGACCTCCAGAACGGTAGCCGAGCGTGCTGACCATTACGCTACGGAGGCGGACATGGATATATATAACATGGATACATAGTCAAATTTTCTTGTCTTTTGGGATCGTTTTCAAACACATACAAATATGAAAATTTTAATATTACACATTGAGTTATGAAGTTCTGCAAAACGTTTGTTTACTTTCCAGATGATATAATAATAAAGACATACTTACATCATAAATTTTAAAGAAAGCCACTGATAAAGAAAGATTCTTTGATGTGGTTTGGATATTTGGAGGGAGTGGATGACAAGAGATTGACTTAAAAATTATATGCGACAAATCGCTCACTCCTTTCAAGAACGTCATAAATCAAAAATCGCCAATTTTGAGTTATGCATGTTTTCGGAATGCCCAGAAAACGTACTATATCCCAGCAAAAGCGGCATATTTTTAACTTAATATTTACCCGCTACAGGGCAGAAAGTGTCGTTTTTGCATTTTGAAGAAAAGGTATTGTTTAAATATTTTTTTAAAAATACTTAAAATTTTTCAAATGGAGAAAAAACCTTTAGATTTTACTTAAAAAGATCTGTTGCACAGTAAAAACTTCAATAAGTGGCTTGATATTTATTTTTAATACATTGTATTATATTTTAAAACTTTAAAAACGTTCTCCTGAAAAATCAAGTTTTTTGATTTATGACGTTCTTGAAAGGAGTGGGCGAAATGTGAATGGAAAAACAAAATGAGGATGACCTGGCAGGCCCAAATCAATCAGATCCTAAAATCTGGTTGTGTCAAAAGTCAACATATTGGAGATATGGATGTTTGACTAGATGCATGGTTGTAGAGGAAGGGAGGGGGTAAGCATCCTCTATGCCTACCTTTACAGGAAAACGGCATAATGGTAGTAGTAGTAGTAATAATACATACACAGGTACGAGAAACACTAACTATAATGAAGTTATCGCAGTGAGAGTTTATATAATCGCAGAGTACCGAAAATGTATTTTGTCACCATTGTGATTGGAAATGATACATTAAAAATTTAAAACAATATTAGATTATTCATACATTTTATTGATTAACATTATAATACACAAATATGTGAACACAAATATTCAATACAATTTGGTTACATCAAACATACGAATTACCTGTGGGTATATCCTTAGTACAGTAGTTTATTCAATAATTTTAGTAATCAACAACACCTTTTAATGATGAAACAAGGTAATGTAAAGGCAAAGTTATCAGAGAGAGTGAACCGAGCTTTATATAATAAAATTATGTATTGTTGTACATATGGGAAATATAAAGCACCAATTATCAACAGTAAAACAGCTAAACATCCAAATCAATTCATGGAAACTATTGACAATACTCTAATAGTATGCTTAAATAATAATAATACATAGATCACTCTTCCTTTAAGCTCATCTTTATTTTTACATGCTTTAAAACAAAGCATTACATATGTTCATTAACGCACCTTCCTATCGAGATATTTTTAACACTTTGTGTTCATGTATGTAACTAAAGTAAAGGTAGCAATATATATACAGTCTGTCAATTTTTGTATATTTTGAGAATGACAACACCAAATAAAGTTATTGTTGCATTATTACCATTGAAATTGGAAAGCTACATCAGCTAGTACATTTACTTCACGGGACTCAAATAAGTAGTGTCCCAATGATTAATAAAAAACACTTCGTTTTTTACGACTTGAGTATTTTATTTAAAATATATTGGCCAAACTGCGAGAAATTTAAAGATTAGAATTAAAGAACATCATAGCGGTCTTGTTAGTAATTATTTTTCGGAATTTGCAAATCACATAATAGATACTAATCACTCATTTCACTCTCATAAATTAAAATTATTACACCTTGTTCCATATAAAGGCCAAATTATGAATTATCTTGAAAATTTAGAAATCCAAAAAAACCTGAATTCTAATAATAATTTATTAAATAATATACTGTTTCAAAATTCTTCACCATTGCTTTCCATTTTTCCTTTGTTTTCAAACTCCGTCCCTTGACTAACCCCTTCCCCTTACTTTCCCCTCTCCTTATTTATAGAACAATTTTATATTTTATATTTTAGTTATTATACAGACCTAAATGATGGAAGTTTAACTTCTGAAACATGTAGTCTATAATAAAACTCAAGTGGTAAAAAACGAAGTGTTTTTTTATTAATCACTGTAACATGTCTTACCACAAAGTTAATGCCGAAACAATAAATAAAATAGTGTCCCAGTAATGCACAAGTTAAGAAGTTAATTTGAGTATTGTAATTGAGAATATGATAGATCAATATCTTATAAACGATAAGTGTTGCCATCAAGTTGGGTACACCAGCTTCCAAAATTATTTTTAATTTCTTGACAGACTGTACAAGCGATATATTGACTAAGGAAATGCAGGAGGACCTTGTATAATCAGACAGTGGCAAGTAACGACCCACCATATAATACCACTATATATGCGACCAGCTACTTGTTTGAAAAAAAGAAAATGACTTGAAATATCGTCTTATTTTTTTAAATTCACAAATATGTATTCCATATTATATAATATCATGCACCTTTTTTATTATATTCTGCAATTTAAAAATCTATAAAAGAAATATGAACTTAGTTCTGAATTTCATTAAAAAGTAAATGGATAACAATATTTGTATTAAAATCAAATAATATCTATAAAACATTAAATAATATATATTAATGTGCCGTTCAAAATAATCATATTATGATTATTTTGATGTATAAATAAAAAAATATGTTCCTTGGTGAAAGACTAGGTTTCCATGTAAACTGATCTATATGAAAATTATACATTGTGCCCCTAAAACATATTTTTAAAAACATTTAATAGATTTGCATATAAATAAATGATATCACAGGAAAAAAAACTGGTGACTCCAGTGGCACTCATATCCCATGGCAATATCAACTCAATAACTTGGAAAATAAGCAAATTTTTCCTGTGGGAAGGCCTTATCAACTACAATATAGATGCCGACAAAATAAAAGCGTAAGTTTTCCAAGTCATCAAGTGATATGATTGTGATAGAGCCCCTGGACTCTCGTTCGAATACTTTTTATGATTGGACAAACTTTATCTGTGGAAATGGTGGCAACACCATTGTAGGTACCTACCAATAACAAGAAAAGTTTTTGTGTTAGGTCCCTTTTGCTTACTATGACTTTTCTATGGTTATGTATTGCTTTCACAGCATGATAACAATAATTAAAGATTCACATGTTTTGTGCAACAAAATAGGCTAGGTGGTGTATTTTCACAGTTTAATACCAACTCATTATATTTAATATGTATATGAAAAAATGATTATAGCTAAAGATTAATCAAAGGCGACTTTAAATGTCTCAGTACTTTATATTATGTATTATTATGGATGTAACTATGAATGAAATAATGTACACATCATATCATAATAAAAAAAAACCTTTTATGATTTTTATAAATGTATTCATCCCATAATAAATTTAATATTCCATATTATTAAAAAGGGCCAAATTCCTTTATTGTAGTTTGCGCTTATTAGAATGTGGCAAAAATCTCATAAAGTTGTTTGGTGATTTTTATTATTTTATTTTAAGGAAAATATTGAAACAAATAGCAATACTTCATAGAAATTTGGACCATTAAAATCAGTTGATGACTATCATGAGCTTATAACCCTAGTCCTTTATATCAAATAAAATATATGTAACACAAGGTAAATATACAGCGCTCCCTTTGCTGGTTTAGTTTGTGTCGGTTTGAACTTGCAACACACAACAGAGACATTCATAAACCTTCGCTAAGAAGAAAATCCTCAAAGACTAATGATATTTAAATAGATATATAATAAGACAAATTCACGCAAAAGTGAATAATCCGTACTGAGAACGATAAATACAATTTGGTCCTCATTACTTAACGATGATGATCAAATGATGACGAGGCGAATATTATTTTAAGACTTAATTGATCAACACTTAAAACTCCTTAAAATTTTAGAGTCAACATTCAATAGTACATTTTTACATTGAGATATCAGTAACATTTCTATTTGAGTATAGAAAAATAATATTGGTTTATGTACTAATTTTAAAGTTTAACACACAAAAATAGAAGCCTTAACTTTAAGATACATCTCCGATTCTTACCTTTATAAGAATTCCGATGACATCAATTACATTTATATAAAAATAATTAGTACCTATTGAGATATTTGATGACAGAGAAAGTATGTACTTTATATGGAGAACGATGACAAAAAGGTCAAAATGCTGGCATCAGGGAATTTTATGCAGACACAACCTTCATATTGGCATATTCATTGTACTTAAAGGTAGGTGGAATACTGTGGCAAGTATGGCATTAATGCTAAATTGGAATTGCGCAGGACTTTCACTCTTCATAATAACATCAAAAACATGTCCTGACAATCTCCATCGTTCCCTGGACTCCCATACACAAACCGGGCTACCACACCTGTTATCATTAAGCACTAAGGAGGTACACGTAGAACAAATTCAGAAGTTAAAATTAACATTTAACAAACATCCAGTAACACCGACATAAAAGCTAATGAGAACATTTAAGTTTTATAATTGTCATATTTTACGGCAAGTTTAGAGCCATTTTATTATTATTTAGTGCCTTGAAATAATTTTCAAAGAAACTATTACCAAGAAATACTGATTTGATGTTTTCCTTAACTTCTCGTATTTCAACAGTTTAATATGATAAATAGTTTTGGTTATATAAATATTATAACCTGAAAACATTAATATAATAAAATTACTTTATATCTTAATTATAAAGATATAAAGTCATTTTAAAAGAAAGTACATCTCCAAGTTATAAAATCACAAAATTAGTGCGTCAAATATTAATTACATAAATATTTTAAATACCTATAATGACATCAATAGGAGGCCAAGAAATACAAAATGCCGTAAAAATATAGTTACAAAATGACTATATTGTAAATTAAGGTTTATTTTGGTAATGGAGTGATTTAATTTTGGATACTATGCACGACATCCCGGATTAAATTCTCAACTAAGTCAACTAGATCTGTTGTCCCCAATCCCCGGGCCACGGATCAGTACCAGGTAAACTTAATGTTGCCATTTCCGATGTCTGTGTGAAGCGGGGTTGCTTTCTAGAGTGACAGCAATCATAACAAAGGAATAAATTGGACACAAGCAACACACTTCAGGTGTCATTGTCTCCTATAACGTCCCGTTGCAAAGAAAGAGCTTAGGGTATATATTCATTTAACATTCTAATGAGTCTAAAAGTTAAATCATTTTGTATAATTTTTTGGTTATATATATATACTATATTTTAATTTGAGGGCATGTTTAGATACAATTAAATTGAAATTACTAAATCAAAACAATCAAAACTATAAATAATCAACGTAATAATCCCCTAAGCGCGCCGCGGTTATATTATCAAACATTAACTGGTTCATGGCGATAAAAAGGTTCTGGACCACTGATCTAGAACATCAGTGAAAATTCTGTTGAGACATTAGCTTATGGACCATCGGCTTCAAAATAGAGTCAGTCAATTAAAGGGATATTACTCAAGGTTTCTTTAAAATTCAAATACTGACAGTTTTTTCTGGTTATGTGAAAATATTTATTGATTTGTTTATTGACTGAAGGTTTTTCAAAATATGTGCAAGTAATTTCACTAATATAACGGTAAAATTATACATAATTCGGGTGAGGGCAGCATTGCAGAGCCCGCATTGTCGGGGATGTTACCAAAAAGGACAAATGACAACAATATATTAAAAAAGGAAGAATAACACCTTGTTTTGATAAGACAAAGTCAGGTGTGGTTAGGTTGGGTAGAAGATAAGGTAAAGTCAAGTCAGTTTAGGTTAGGCTCGTAGTGCTACATGTAAATACGTAGATAATATAAAAGATTATCAAAATAAGTGATTCAACAGTCAGCCCAGGCCATGACTACCTTGGAAAAGGGCACAAACATGGAGCGGCCCTTCTCGCAGTGGAAGTAGCGGCGGCCCCGGAAGGAGCCGTCTCCGCCCCCCGAAGTGCCGGGGGGGAGCTGCAGCCCCACATACAAGGGGGCTGTGGTGCCCGGTGCTGAGGGCCCGCCCGCTATACCAACGTATCTGTCAAAAAACAAAAAATAAAATAAATATTCAAACACTCAAAATATTGCTAAAAAAATATCTAGTCTTACAACAGTTTGAGTGTATCCAAATACTTGTTCACAAATCTGGATTATCTCCAATTAAAGGAGTTATTTTCCATACTATTTTTGATATCACATCAAAGATGAAGAAGAATATAGCGCCATAAATGCCCAGACTCCCATATTCTTCTTCTTCTTTGATGAGATATCTAAAAAAATATATAAAAATTTTCTTTTTGGCCCTAAAAGCAGGTGAACACACATATCGATATTATATATCCTGGTCTTCTCCTCTTCTTCTAACCCTTATCAGCACCCGATGGTGCATAGGGCACTGCATCATATTGGTGCAGTTTTATCTTGAACGTTGCTTACATGAAGGCAAGGTGATCACTTCTGTGTCAGGGACCAGTTCAGGGTAATATTAAATAAATATTATAGTATAAAATCACTAATATTTATTTTCACCCTCCCGTGGGAAACGAACCCGGAACTTCCAGCATGGTAGCTAAGCATAAACATAAAAATATTTTTAAAATCCAGGCGTTTTCACGTATTAACGTGAAATAATTCTATAAAACCTCTGGCGTTTGTTCCCTCTATTATCAGGTGCAGGAAACCCTCCTTTTTCAACACGTGACCAACCCATTTGGCGCGTCTCTTCAAGATATTCGCGAGTAGGTGCGTTTATATCAAGCGTACATAGTAATTTCTCTTACTTCACTTTGCCGAGTGCAATCCTTCCGTGAGGCGCAATGACCTTGACTAGATGGCCCAAACGCAGCTGCCTTGGTCCCGACGGTAAGTATGGTCGGCTGTAGTTGGATGGGCAGAACTCGTCTGTTGATAATGTTAAAAAAAAATCTGAATTAGACAATTCACATCAAGATCTTGACAAAACATTGTCAATTTTTTTTTTGGGTGTGTCTAAAGCCTGGTTCACAAATCTGAGTATATCTACATAGGAGTTATTTTTACGATGAAGAATATGGAATTCTGATAAATATCAGTAAATAACTTTTCAAACTGTGAGGGTTATAAAAATTTTTAATCATGTTTTCAGGCGCCTCCCAGTATGTAAAATAATTCACCTTGGATCTTGTATATATTTAAAAGGGTCTCCTTTAAGTAAAAAGCTTACTTAAATCAACCATAGATACTGCTGCAAACTCGCACATGTATGTACTTTGGTTCGGACCTCGCATACAAATAAAAAGAGTCTCTGCTTAATAAAAGCTTTCCCTATTCCAACACAGATGGCTGTTGTAAATTCACTTGTACTGTGTCACGAGTTCGATCAATATATCTAGGAGTTCCAAAAATTTGAGTAGGGTGGTTGTCAAACATGGATGGAATGGTGAATATTACATGTGTAAAAAGTGATCAGTTAAACCAGCCTATGACAAGTCATAAGCCCTGTAAATACCCTGACTTCCATGTTCTTCTCCATCTATGTTGAGATGTCAAAGCGTAAAGATTGTCAATTTGTACAAACCATCGGTCGTCCTTCCAATGGTCAGGCAGTCGATTGAGCTGCGCAAGAACCTGTCGGCTTCGTCGAGCAACTCTTCTGTAGAGTCCTCGCTGTCTCCGGGCTGCCGGTGGCGCAGGCGGAGAGGCCCGCGGGACGCGTGGCCCCCGTGGGGACAAGAGGGCGCCCGCAGTTCCGGCAGAGAGCCCCGCCATTTCATCGGCTGGTCTGTGTAAAGAAACAAAATATTACTTAAATTGAATATTCTTTTCAAAGGAAGGAAATTTACCAAAGAACATTGTTCTTTAACCAATGGATACTTGTTGAATATATGCAAAAAAATTGTATACACTATCACAGCACTGTTCATATTGAATCACATGCAAAACAAGATGTTAGTAGCATAATCAATATGACATGACAATTTCAAAATGGATGACAGCGTAATTTTTTTCTTCATATGTGATTAAATACTTGACGAGCTTATTCTAAGAGACTTTAAGAGTATTACCACATCAAAAGTTGACTAAAAGCTACCCTCTTTTCTCTTTCTTTTATTACTAACTTTTTTTGTTGTTGATTGATTTCTTATGTTTTTTTTTTACAATAGAAAAGGTGAATTATTCATACTAACAAATGCAAGCTATCAAATGCAAGCTAACACAACGGAACGTTTTCATAATATCATTCAAATAGGTACTGAGTTTTCAAAAATCGCCCACAGAGTACTGATTTAATAAAAATAAAAATTCAAATGCTCTCTTTATCTATGTATGATTCTAAATAGGTCCTAAGTATTTTAAAATTGCCTAGTAATTATAGAAATCATCGATATTATGTTTCGCCGATAAGAACTGATTTGAAATAAAAATAAAAACGAAATCGCTATCTAAATATTTATTGGATTCTAAGTAGGTACCGAGTTTTTAAAAATTCATGTGATTTAATATTTGATGTGAACAATGCTATAGTGCAAGTATGCAGGGTTGATTCTAAGAATGTTTATTATTAAAATATATGGTCGAAATGTTTCTTACCGAGAGAACCAATCCTGTGCAAACCTGGTATAATGGTTTCCCCCATTCTTCCGGAAACAGATCTCTGCATGGAGCCTTTGGACCAATATCTAAACAAAAATAAACAAATAAAAAATTAACACTAAACAAAATGCAGTTTTTTTCAATTGAGAAAATATGCTACCTGCTGGCATTATAAGTGTGAACATTGTGGTTTCAGGAAAAATATTTAACAGTCATAAGTATAAACCCACCTTAACATTAGAGAACATCTTGTAATCCTTTTCCACACCAAATGGTGTATAGGGCACTGCATTGCATCGAAGCAGTATTACATTGATTGTTAATTAAATGAAGGCAAGATGCAGTCCTGCGATTCAGGTACCAGTGCAGGGTAATATGAAATAAATATTGCGTGCTTTGCTGAAAGGTTCTTTCTTGTGTTATGTGAAAGTAATTCTTAAATTGCATATGTAAGGATTGTTTTAACATATAGTTATTTGACTGACATAACACTACGCAGGCGGACAAATATTTTATTTAACGAGGTGAATTGACAACCATAATAAATAAAAAAATCATCATTGTCATTGGCCTGGTTACGGAAATATGACATGTATATGTAATTTAATAGATTATAAACATATTAATATAAGAAAGAAAAAAACATAAAAAATGATAAAAATAAATTATATATATATATATATATATATATATATATATATATATATATATATATATATATATATATATATATATATATATATATATATATTATTTAAATGTTTTATTATTCAATTATGGTTACAAAAGTTTTTTTATAATTCTAATTCATTTTCTAAACATAAAATCTTACAATTAAAAATGCAGTTTTCTCCAATAAAAAGACAGAGCTCTTGTGCTTGGAGAGGAACTTACACTTGTTAGTCATGTTTGTTGGTAATACAGTTTATTTTTATTGAAATTATATACATTTTTTTTCTTTCTTAGATATTACCAAAGGAGTAAAGGTTAGGAGTCGTAACAATCGGCGGGTATGTATGAGGAGATGCATGAGCGTGGAAGAGGCGAAGAATGTTTGCAAGGACAGAGTGGTGTGGCGCTCTATTCTCTCTGCCTACCCCTGCGGGGAAGCGGCGTGATGGTTAGTTAGTTAGTTAGTTTATATTACCAAAATTATATTACCAACAAACATAAACAATAAATAATAAGTGTAAGTCCCTCTCCATGCACAAGAGCGTAGTCTCTTTTGGAGAGAACTGCGTTATTAATTTTATGATTGTAAAAATAGAAATGTCTAGAACATGAATTAAAATTATAAAAAAAAACTTTTGTAGCCATATTAAATAGTAAAAAAATACCTGCTGCATTCCATTGCAATATACATTTTGTACACAAAACAAAATTTCATGATATAAAAAAAGGTTTAGAAGACTGAGTTACCTCGAGCTGGTGTTGCCGGATTCTTGTCTGGTAGGTGAAGAGGGCACGGACCCGAAGCATTGCGCGGCGTGCTGGGCACAGCACAGGGGGCGCGGGGTCATCGGCGCCAGGGCCCCGGGTACTCCGCCCGCAATCCCCGCCCACCCCGGAGGCACTGGCTGCATGCCCGCCCACACCGGCTCCGCAGAGCGGGATAACTCCGGAACCATCGAAGTGAACCCTAAAGAATAGTGGAATCAATGGAAAAGGTGATGGTTCTTGTGTGAGGGTATTAGGAAATCAGGAAAGACTCCTGATATTGTGTGATTGTCAAGATCTATTACGATAACAGCTCTTATAATTTATATTTGAAGCAATAACATTGTGATTTTCCATTTTATAATTAAAATAAAACTTTGTTATGTTAATTTGTTAACGTTTTGTTTCTTTTTCAAGACCTGTCTTGAAAAAGAAGCGGTTAGCTTCGAAATCGGTAGACAATATAATGTAATGCCTCCGTAGTGCAATGGTCAGCACGCTCGGCTACCATTCTGGAGGTCCCGGGTTGGATTCCCAGAGGAGGGGGGGGGGGTTATAAATAATTCATAAAGTAAGTTCAGTTTTTACTCAGAGTTTCAATTTGTGGGAATTATTTGTAAATATTACGCAAAATACAAATCACAATTCTTTAAAGACTACATTTTATTTAAAGAATGATCAGTGCTATATATATTATAAAGAAAGATAAGATATCTTAGATAATAGTGTATTCTCGAAATATTACGTACCTATGTCACTAAGTAGAACCCTCCGAGATTCCTCTGACCGCCGTGATGTCAGCGCCGGAGGGGTCGGAACCAAGTGGGTGGGATATTTTTCCATATGAACCTTGCCGGGAAGAGTTGTCAATGCTGTCGGCAGAATCTAAAGACATAAAATACCAAAAACCAACAGATGATGAGGGCAATAATTAAAATTACTGTTAATATGATCAAGATTTACTTTCAGCAATAGAATTTTGGTCATACATCGTAGCTGTCTTTTTGAGCATGAGATTGGATTGATATTTGACTGTTGCTAGGTTATAAGAACTTCTCTACATTTATCTGTGATATGTGAAGAGTGGAAGCTATGGAGCTTGAGTAAGGTTAGAATGTCAATATCTTTACAAAATTAGATAACTTAAGTTATACGCATAGGTTTGGTTACATAAGAAATGCCAAAAGAAAGGGTAATATATAATGAAATAATATTAATACTTTGAGTATGTATTTGTAGTGGTTTATGTCTGATCAGAGAGAAAATATCATATTACATTACAATGTTTGTTAGGTTGGGTTATATATGTTACCTTCCTAGCGAGGTGCGTATCTGAGCGCCAGTGGCCTGGCAGTGCACTGATGTGTGTCTGCGCTGCGCTGCTGCGGCGAGGGGCACGGGGACCCGGGAGGGCGAGGAGGGGGCGAGTTCCCCCCCGTACCACCTCACGGTGCGGAAGCGGTCTAAAAGGATGACACTTTGAAATAATCTACAACGCTGTCAAAAGAGCAGGGAGAATGTTGAAAAATGTTTTACCTGTACTGAAATGGGTTCGGGCAAGTATTTCTTCGTATGTTTAAATTCCCGCAACTGTCATCCTCCATGACACCGCACTTTGAGATGTCTGTTTCGAGATATACCGAATATTGAGCCCTCAAAGTCGTCTTTGATACATCAAACTGGTCCAGACTTTCATCTCTTTGGTCAAAGCTAAGTTCTCTTGTTTCGGCATCCATGCTGGAGCCTCTATCGAAGCTGGAGGACTTCGTGTTGTCGAAACTGTAAGATTTATGATTATCGAAACTATAACTTTCGGTGCTTTCAAAACTCTTCCTGAATTGTTGAGTAGATTCCGAGGCGTCCAGGTAATTTTTACTGCTAGAGGTTCGTAGAAATGGCCTTCGGCCCTCTGCTCCGCTGTCGAGCGATTCACTTTTCTCCCCTCGATTACCTTTCCTTAAGATCCCTTTCCGTATATTCAGTTCCGTGTCGGCCATGACTCCCTGGAGGTTTGAGTTTTCTTGGTTTTCATTTTCAAAGTTCTCCGTCGACTCGGCTCTGTTCGCGGTGAGGTCGCGATTTCTCGATTCCGGGTCCAAAAGATTGAACCTCAATAAAACAGGAGTAGATGCGTCACTTCTGTGTCCTGCATTCCAATTGCCATCTTCTGTGATTGACACTAAATCTTCCTGCGGAGTAAATACATCAAAATATGTTACATAGTTTCAGATCTACAACACAAGTGAAATGTATATATAATACCTTCATACTTAATTAAGTTTATACCTGAAACCCTGTTAGTTCTTTGGTCTCATCTGTAGTGAAGATAAGTTCTATGTCATCTACTTCTTCAGAATCATTTCCACTTATGCTGTCTTGTTCGTACACTCTTCTTCCGCTACTACTCGTTCCTCCACCCCCTCCGAAACCTCCTCCACCGACGGTTTCAGAGAAAACTGAGTTGTCACCTTCGGATATTGATCTATAGTGAAAAAAGACTATTTTATTTAATCAGTTTTCAGGCACAATTTGACATAAAAATTCATTATCAATTTTTCTCACTACCTTATACTAAGATCGTCTGGTTCTGCAGCAAGATGATCAGAATTGCTTCTTTTCCTCGGAGTTGGTTCAATAACTAAATCTTCTTCCGACGTAATTTTAACTTGAACATTAAATTTGTCATTTGTAATATTCACAGAGTCATTTTCTTTTGAACCAGCCATTTTATTTTTGCTATCTGAACTTGCTAAATTATCTTCTTCAACAGGTGTGTTGATAATATTGACATTATCTGATGTTGTAACAGTAATTTTAGTGTCTTCCGCAATCTCAGTATAAGTCTGGTTAAATTTTGATGCCGGATCGTTTACAAAGCTAATAAAGCTTGTATCATTAGATCCGACAATGACGGGTCGTAATTCGCCGGTTTTAGTGGCTGAGACTTTGATAGTTAGGTCAAATCTCGATTCCAACTCTATTCTTGTTTCATGTTCTCCGATAATTTCTTCATTAGTGATTTTTTCTTCAGAATGATTCACAAAAACTTCCGAAACATGAAGTTCTTTGGCAAATGAATCAAAATGAGATTCGTTGACATTTTCTACTGTCTCTTTTTTTATAGAATCTTCTTCGATGGAATCTGTTGGTTCTTCTGAATGCACTTTTGAAAATTCTACATTTTCCTTTTCTGTGATAGTAATACTATCAATAAGTTCAGATTCGTCACTTCTATCGACATTTTGTTCGATGTTGATGTAACCTTTTGATGTTGATGGTTGATCTAGATTAAAGTGTACCTTTTTGGTATGTTCGGGAACCGGTTCATTTGATGGTTCACTGACAATATTATCTTTTTGTTGGGTGTTTATTTCTTGGGACCCAAAAATCTGTTCTCGAAGAAGTTTATTTTCTCGAGTTAGCTTTTGTAAAGTGTCAGAGTACAGAGATTTGTCCAAGTGAGATTCATACTTGTGTCGCAAGTCGTGTAATTCAGTTTTTGACGCTTCGAGAGCCGCTCGGAGTGATACAACAGTCTGATGCAGAGCTCTCACCGTGTCTAGCTCGAGGATTCCTGTGCCGGTTGCCTTCTGCACTTCCATCTCAAACCAGATCCTTCTTTCTTAATGCCCAGAGAAGACAATTCCAACATGACTGCCTGGTTTGAATTTTTATAAAGATTAAGTGATTTTGATATTCTGATTAGTTCATTTTGGTTGATCAAAACTTCATAGTACAAACATTTGGCTGGAATTAAAATGAAAAGCTTAATAAATTATAATATACAAATAAACAGTTTTATATATTTTTTAAAGTTTTAAAAATCTCTACTAACTACTGAATGAATAATATAAACGTAAGGTTACCCAAAATTTACGAATATTTTGATATCTTTAAATCGAACATTTTAATATTATTAACTTACAACAGCAAATTAGTTACTTAAACAAACGGATTCGAAATAATAATCATTTCATCAATAAAACACAAAATGGATAAAAGATGAAAAAAAAACTATTCTTAAAACATAACACAACAAACTGCAATGTATTAATTAATTTGAAATGTTTTAACAATAATATAATTATTTTCTAATATATTACTAACATTTAATAAAAGATTTACATGTAAATAATATTAAATATGGATGAAGAAAACTAGAAAACTCATACCTCATTTCCAATCTGTCGAACAGCTGAGATCAATACATCCACAATATAATGTCTTAAAATCCAAATATACGAAATTCCCTTTGCGAAGTGCACTCTTGTGCAGTCGCGCGCATATCTAAATGAATATTCCGGTAGATCATTTTCGAAACATCAACAGAACACGGAAACAGAATAATTCAACAGTAGTAAAGTTAATAAAATTTCATGATAACGTTTCTATGTGATTTATTCGGCCCAACCAAATTAGCACAATTCCCTTTCTGGAAATAAACAAATCAATACTCCGGCGCTACTCCCGGGAATCACGCTCAACACAGATCGCAAGTTTAGTATACGAATTTCAACATTAAAAGACCATTCACAAGTGTGTAAGTTATATTAAGAGAAAGACAGCGCATTACAAAATACGCTCCATTTCTTTTTAACTCAATGGAACGAAAATTTCTCGCTACGGTGAAGTTTTTACTATCTCTTTCTATTTTCCCGTGGCATATAATTAGTAGAACAAGGATAGAGATATTTCGATTCCTATTTTGTTATAAGCTTTAGGGGCCAGTATATACAATTTCCGGCTGCGTCGCGAGTTAAGGGTGAGGATTCATGCACCCTTACGTACGTTTCGATCGTGTTAAATTACGCTAATAAGTAAAAAGAGACAATCATTGTCCTGATATTTGAGAAAAACAGATTGATTTACTATGTAACTTTTCATAAAAATATAACAACTTTGGTAAATACTTTACTAGTGAGATTTTCCAGGCGTAGGGTATTTCTCGTTTTTCTCAACGTCGATGACAGCGGCTGTCATTTTCACACATCGCCATGCTTGATTTTCGATACATTCGCCGTATTTACTATTTAATTTGATTTTTTGTGTATTATTCCCGCCATGCATAACTCGTCCACTAATGAAATCCATATTTGAAGAGGCTATTTTGTAATTGATAAAATTAGTATATTGAATTAAAATATTTCCGTTTCTTAAAAAAAATATAGGGAGGTTCAAAATTATAATGCGACCATAGTCGCCTATTATTATAATTTTATTCTAATAATTATTCTAGTACTTTGCAGATGCACAGGCCACTGGATTGATAGTGCAGTAAAAACCCTTATAACGTTGAGATAGGTACCATATTATCAGAGGGAATGTTATATGCGGTTAATTTATAAAATCGTATTTTTTTTATTTTAACCAGCGGAAAAGACTGAAATGAGTCATTTAAAATTAAAATACATTTTAAAAACATTAACCCCCTACAACGTTCCCATTGATAAACTCAGTACCTATCTGAACGCTATAGGGGGGTTTATTGTACATGTATTTATGTAAACTAATTTTATATACACAATGCTTTTTTCTTCATAAATTGATGGTCTCAAAATGATTGTTTAATTCTCGAAAATATTCTTTAAATGATACTTAAAAAAAGTTAATGTTGGCATGGCAAAACATTCAAATTTATAGTGATAACCATTATTTGAGTGCAAACCAGAAATTTAAAGTTGAAAAAATGTCAGACATAAGGATATCTTAGAATTATTTTCGGGAATAGTAATAAATATATTTTGAAAAATTAATACTTCAACAAAGTAAAAAATATTTTTTCTCGTAATTAACACTTGTCAATTTTCGATTGGCGGCAAATCTCCTTTTACAAAAATGTGTTCTTTTTAGTTTTGTAGGATAGTGCATTTACGAATTTTACTAAAAATACTTGTATCTAGTACATCTCACTAGTTATATGGAGCATCACAATTGCCAAATGAAATATGAAATTCTTGTTTATATGAAAGAAGATGGAAAAGTGAGTATCCCAGGGCTTACGACCTGTCATTTGGCTGGCTTAACCCTTTCTCATCCGGTGTTGTTTTAAAACAACAGGAAGAAAACAAACTGTGAAAATTATTTACAAAGTAAGTACTAACATTATTTAGATACGGTTTTTTTAAACTGATCTAGTGAATCTACTCTGCCAACATTATTTTTTTTACTAAGTTGGACCTACTGCAACTTACTTTATGCTGTAAACAAAAAGCCTTGTTGGCATTTTCAAAATTTCGTCATTTGAGGTGGCTGATTCTACAAAATAACAATGTATTTATAATTATTTTATTTAATTTTTTTATAGGTATGTATAGTTTGTATATATACCCTGGAGAATGACAGGACATAGTCCTATTTAAAGAACAAGAAGAAGAAAAAAGACTTACATAATATATAAATATTTTTTATAAGCAACAAAAATATTTCATTTATCTCCATACTACTAATTTTGTTACCTCCCAGAGCCAGTGTTGTTTTAAAACAACGTTATATAACTTCTAAACTATATGGAGAATTTTTTTTTTTCAAAAAATTTCAAATACTATCAGTACACACTTTCAAGTGTCAAATATTTTTTATATCCATAAGGAATTAATTCGGATGAGAAAGGGTTAAGTGAACACTTGTATAACATTAACCATTTTACCCATTATTGATGATCCATAATGCAATAATTTTTTTTAACTTGTATATATGTAATGGTCTTGGATCCCTTTCACATGTGGGTAGTAGATATCAAAGTATGGCGGATTGTGACGCCATCAGTTTTTTTAAATTTATGTCATATTTTTTTATATTTATACATCCACAGGGTGAATAATATTTTACCTTCGTTCAATGTTACCCAGGAATTAAAAGACACTTTTTGGAAATATAAAAATAAAATATTTATTTTAGTACAGGTATAAACTTCAGATAACACGTGAAATTTTTATATAACAAGAAATACACTTATTCTAAACATTCTTTGGTGGATTTTTTGTGACATTTTTCGAACATTAATTGCAATATTTAAAAAAAGTTTGGAATCAATTGTGCTCTACAATACTTCTTTTACAAGTTCCTAACTAGATGATGTTCATGACACTGCCCTATTCTCATAACTTCTGCTAATGTTAAAAGTATAAAAAGATGCTCACTAAAAATCATTCGAAAGGATATTTTAAGAAACTTTTAAATGTGAATATTTTTGGGAAATGTGTAAAAAGTGAGTTTAGTGTACTTTTTTAATACGAATGGAAATGAAAAAATTATCACACTTTAAAGTACTTAACCTTCCCCTCCCGGTGATATGTATTTACTACAACTTGACTATAAAAGCGAGAATATCAATATAAATTTTAATGGATATGGGGTGAGAATTTTTGTATTCCTCCGTAATACTTTTACGTCTTACATAAAAGTATTTAAATATAAAGTTATTCATTTGCAGCGACGAAAATAAACAAATTGTAAAATAACTTGGGGATAGAATCACCAACACACAAACGTTTCCCAGAGTATGCGTGCGTGCCGCACTTTACGTACACGCGCACGCAGCACATCAGAATGTCAAGGAGTACCAATCTTTAGGACCGGCAATTTTGATTCTATATATCTTCTAGCACCTTCTATTGATTCTGCAACGTTCCACAAGTTTGACAAGTTCCAACAAGTTCTACGATGGCATTCTCGCGAGTCTTGCACTTTGGCGTTTGGGCGCATCTGGATGCTTTGAAAATTGTGCAGAAGTACAAAGTAATTATTGATGTAAAGAAACGATTCGATTACAACGGGACAAAGCTTATGCGTAAAATGTGCGCATGGTCAGCCAAAGGTGGTCTCAGACCATGTGCAATTGTTCAAATAAAAGACCAATTGAGACATTATTCACTCTCGGATTGCGGAATGTTACTATTCACTCTGTTAAAGTTACTATTCACGAATTGAGACATTATTCACTCTCGGATTGCGGAAAGTTACTATTCACTCTGTTAAAGTTACTATTCACACACAAACGTTTCCCAGAGTATGCGTGCGTGCCGCACTTTACGTACACGCGCACGCAGCACATCAGAATGTCAAGGAGTACCAATCTTTAGGACCGGCAATTTTGATTCTATATATCTTCTAGCACCTTCTATTGATTCTGCAACGTTCCACAAGTTTGACAAGTTCCAACAAGTTCTACGATGGCATTCTCGCGAGTCTTGAGTTTTGGCGTTTGGGCACATCTGGATGCTTTAAAAATTGTGCAGAAGTACAAAGTAATTATTGATGTAAAGAAACGATTCGATTACAACGGGATAAAGCTTATGCGTAAAATGTGCGCATGGTCAGCCAAAGGTGGTCTCAGACCACGTGCAATTGTTCAAATAAAAGACCAATTGAGACATTATTCACTCTCGGATTGCGGAAAGTTACTATTCACTCTGTTTAAGTTACTATTCACGAATTGAGACATTATTCACTCTCGGATTGCGGAAAGTTACTATTCACTCTGTTAAAGTTACTATTCACGAATTGAGACATTATTCACTCTAGGATTGCGGAAAGTTACTATTCACTCTGTTAAAGTTACTATTCACAAATTGAGACATTATTCACTCTCGGATTGCGGAAAGTTACTATTCACTCTGTTAAAGTTACTATTCACGAATTGAGACATTATTCACTCTAGGATTGCGGAAAGTTACTATTCACTCTGTTAAAGTTACTATTCACAAATTGAGACATTATTCACTCTCGGATTGCGGAGAGTTACTATTCACTCTGTTAAAGTTACTATTCACGAATTGAGACATTATTCACTCTCTGATTGCGGAAAGTTAGTATTCACTCTGTTAAAGTTAGTATGTATTCACGAATTGAGACATTATTCGCTGTCGGATTGCAGAAAGTTACTATTCACTCTGCAATGTATTTCCCGTTTGGATCGTGCCAGTCTACAATACCCCGTCGGCCATTTTCACAGCCCATTATCATTAGCACCTGACTACGGAGATATTAAAGATGGCTGGCAACATCGCCAGAGACATCAAGAAGTCCAGAATCACGCCCGCTCGCCTGCCTACCGTGAGTACTCATTGCGGGAATAAATCTGGCTATTCTCCGGGAGGCGTGTGAAGGACCGATTCCCCAACAAAAGAATTTGTATGCCACACTCCAGGAACAGCGTTCGCAATGTATGCATAAGTACTAATGAAAAGTCAATTAGAGAAGTATAACACCCGTATGTACTTGCAGGGTGTTTTCACACCAGCGGAAGCGCTCCGCGTTCACCCCCCAGCTAGGTTGCCTACATCTGGCTACCGAGGTACTAGAAGTGGCCGGCAACGTCGCAAGAGACAACACGAAGACCAGAATCACCTCTAGCCATCTGCGTCGATCGTAATAAATTATTAGGGGCTCCACAAGCTGCTCTCTTTGGCCATGCTCTCCAACTCACAAAGACCAAGAAGAATGCACAATAACAGTTGGCTCCACTTTTCCCCGTCCCCAGACTCAGCCGATTGACTTTTTCCCCTGATAAAGGAATTTATATGCCACTCTCCGGGAACAGCCTCTGCAATATATTTATAAGTCGTAATGAAATGTCAATTAAAGATGTATAACACCCCTCACGTATGTAAACCTCCCAGCTTGCCTGCCTGTAGTGAGTACTCATTGCTGGAATAAATTTGGCTACCGAGGAACTGGAGGTGGCGAGCTACGTCGCCAGAGAAAATTGTTTAGGACAATCCCATTTTTGCAGCGCACGAGTCGTTGTCTAGGGTGGTCGTGTCGCTGCTTTATCTTTTACCGCTATAGCTTTGGCGGCAATTGCGATGTATTTTTTCTCTTTTTTAGGTATTTACCAGAGCTAACATTACAAAATTGATGCATTTTAACTTCAATAATGCTCAATAAAAGCAACATTTAGGAATATTTATATTTTTCCCGTTTTTAAATCATATTTTCATATGGTGTACAAAATACATCACCGGAGTGCGCGGAAGTTTTTAGCATCGTAAGGGAAGGGTTAATAAGAATAAAAAAAATTAGTCATCAAATAAATCGTCTATATCTGTTGTATCCATTACGACAGGATTAGTAATAGATTCATTAGCAGAAATGTTTCCAAATAGTTCAGCATCACTGTCGGGTACTGAGCTCAATGGAGATTCGCTAATAGTAATCAAACCAAGTTTGTTATCCAATAAATGTTGTAAAAAACTGGTTTTAAATCTGTCCAAAAGTACCACCTTGAATTTGGTCAACCATTTATTATAAAAAGTGGGATCATTTGGTAAACATTCTTCTCTCATCGCTTTAATAGCACTGATTGGCTTAGAAAAGTCATCACCAAATGCGTGAATCACGAGGTTTTCAATTACTTCCGTTAGTTGAATACAAACTGGATTGAGTGCCTTTCCGGATCTAATGAGTTCCTTGAAATCATCCGCCGGACGGACCGTGCCTATTTTGGTGATTGTCGTGTTTAAGACCGATGTAACGGGAGTGGGTTGAGCCGATGGCGCCAAATCTTCTATTTTCATTTTCTGATCTCCATTATCAAAATGACTGTCTATCCAATATTTGCCACTCTTGGTTTTCTCAATGAGAACTAATGGAAAATATTCTTTGATTTTCTCCAGCGGTTCTTTGGCGAGTTTAGCAATAACTTCGGGGACATCCAAAAGTTTTTCGATTTCTGGTCTCGGGGGAGGTAAGGCGGAGTCTGGATGCAATGCTCTGTAGGAAATGGAGTCCAAAATGTGTTGGACTTTAGCATTTACTAAAGCATCCAAAGGAAACACATCGCTCTCATTTTCATCTGCATCTAAATCCATGGCTTTAATCAAATTATCTACGGCCTTTGTTTGTTCTTCGTTAGGCTGGTATTTCTTAAGATCGAGTTTTGGAAAAATCACGTGTCTGTAATCTTCTTTGAATGCTAAACATACCATTGAAAAACATTTATAATCTTCTGTTACAATTGGGAACAGAGCTACAATTTTTGCGGGAGCATTTTTGAATTGTACTTTACGAGCTACGGCAACGAATCCTTCTTGATGTAACACGGTCACAAGTGCATCGACAGCTTGTTTCGCATCGTCGCAACCATTTTTAGGGAGGACAAATGTGATCCCATCTTCGCTCAAATTACCCCAAGTGATGCTGTCTATTTTAGTAAATCCATACAGAATGAGGCCCTTCTCTCCCGATTTAGACTCCATGGATTGATCTATTTTTGAGTAAGGAACAATCGTTTGGCCGTAAAGATAACCATACAATAGATCCTTTTGGTCGACACTCACTGAACTATCATCTTTTTTGGAAAATAATTTTATAGGAACTACTGCCTCTGCTGAGGAGTCAGTGTGTTGAGTTTCTGCTTGATTAATAGAGGAAGAAGATGGATCAAATATGTTTTTCTTTTCTGGATTAAGAGAGTTTTGAGTGATTTTTGTCCATGGTTTTATTGTAGTGTTGTTATCACGTATACGTGGAAAGCCGGATATGGGAATTTTGATGGAGGGACCGATACACAAATCTGCATACCAAGGAGAAGGCCTGGTTGACTTTTTCTTATGAAATGTCAATTGTAAGTTAGCTTCTTCAAAAGAACAAATGATGCCATCGCATTCGTCGATCAATGATTTGATCAACGCTTTATTATTATCGTCTTTGATATCTTCTTTTTCATGTCCGATAATTATGGGTTCAATCTCTTCATCTTTAAAGTTATCAATTACCTAAAAAATAAACAAAATTGTTTTATTTCATTTAAGTTTTGTAGCAACATTTCTTGGTGGAACTGCATTTTATACAATAACAAAATATCTATAGTTTTTTCCACATTTATTTTATTTGACCAGTGACTGGGTTTCGTCATTACTGACATAATCTGACTGGTGAGAGGCTAAACAAAATTACTAAGAAAGTGAAATAAAATAATAAAAAAAAAGTATTTTATACTTACTTTTCGAAATTCATAACTGTCTGATTGCGATGCAGTTTTGAAGCCCGTCATTAGGATAATCTTTTTAGCAGACACTTTTTTATCTTTCAGTTCACAGTGAAGATAGTCAGCAGCTACACTCACAGCCTCAACCCAGTCTGTACTTATTTCAGTCGGAACAACCTGTTGGGAAATTATATAAATTAAGATACAACATTGCATTGTACGGCTGACTTGCGGGCAGACCACCAAAGAGATGGATCTACGGCTGGGAATCAACATCGCAGGAGGCTAATCCCTTTTAAAAACAGGCCGGGAGACCTACACAAAGCAGAAGATACAACAGACTTACAATCATAAAGAATTTAACCAGGTGCTGAAAATTGATATATCGACTGTGGTATACTTTGCCAAAAGTGCGGCTGTTGATACACCAACAATGACGCTATTGTATTTTGGCGGTCGAGATGAGTCGACATGTTTCTAAAGTTTCGATTCATCGACAATATTTACAAATAAACAAAATTTTAGTGAAAAATAGAAAATAAATTATTTTTGTACTATGTCGGATTATCTCAAAGTGATGTTAACACATTAGTTACGGCAATGTTTTGATAAAACTGTATCTTGAGGCGGGCGACATTAGACAGCTGTCCGGAAATATAAAATATGTCAGTGAACTTCATATTTTGAACTTGAGGTTGAACTCGAAAACAATACAAAAACGGTTAAATGGTCTCTAACGTCTCAAAATAAAATCATGTTAGTCCACAAATCACAAAAGTAAAAAAAATGTTAAAAACACTAATAAAATATTAGAAAGTAACAACACAGTTTAACAACCGCCGAAAACTCAAAATCTGCGAATAAAAAATGATTTATGGGCTTTCCCCACACGCGTTTATTGCTTTGTAAGTACCAACTGCCGACTTAAGTAAAGGACAATGATCTTTGTATTTTATTTCATTTTAGGAC
Source organism: Brachycentrus maculatus (assembly GCF_059751285.1). Classification (NCBI taxonomy): domain Eukaryota; kingdom Metazoa; phylum Arthropoda; class Insecta; order Trichoptera; family Brachycentridae; genus Brachycentrus; species Brachycentrus maculatus. The sequence continues at coordinate 1,353,943 of NW_028281199.1, forward strand.
GAAGAAAAAAACGCACCGTCTGTATCCATTGTTTAAAGTTAATTTGTAACATTTCCTTCAAAACAGATTACAACCATTAGATATGTTTTGAACCAGTAAATATCAGTATTATTTTTTTTATATTACAACGACATCTATCCACTACACAACAAAAGCAAAAAGGCCAAGAGATTAGAAGTTTATGACGTGTTTTTTGTATACTAAATTGAAGGTAGCCGAAATGCACAAAAATGTGCACCCCGCCACCACACAAGGTTTCTGAAACGCACAAATATGTGCACACCGTACACAATGTGTTAAGAGCGATTATCAAACATCGAACGAAAATATTTATTATATACACTCAAAGTAGTTTGAGGGATAATGAAATTAGAATGCTAACTTTCAATTGATTATTTATTTTCAATTGGTCGGAGTGTTTGTGATCTATTTTTTACATTTACCTTCCTTATCCTTACTATCTTACCTGCAGCCTGCAAGCCTTTAAAAAGTTAGGCTTTGCGGGTTATTTTGTTTTTAAAAAAAATCTATATGTTGCTGAAAGTGATGAAACATCAAGCAAAAATAAGTTGATTGAAATGTCAAATAGTAATATAATTAATATTATTTTCATGTATTTTTTTTTACTTCAAATTCAAAATATTAATAAAACTATAATTTTTTAAATGTTTTAGTTCTGAAAATGGGGAAAAAAACAATCAGTAAACTATATGGTGGATCTCTCAAGACACTATGTACCTTTATAGATGAAGAGAATATGGAAGTCTGGGCATTTACAGGGGTTACAATCTGTCATTGGCTAACTTACATGATCACATCACAAGCTGTGTGATGTTTACCAGTTAGCCCATTATTTAGCATCCATATTGCCGGAACTCTTATATACATGGTGTGTTTTAATAACAACATCGATATGAAGCATCGAGATCTTTTTGTGTGAAGTAAATAGCTTTTCCCTTTCTGCCATAGGTGGCATATATAACCCTCAAAGGTTAAATCCAGTGTTTAAGTACTATCAAATATAAAAATATTTAAAATAATTGGTACCTACTTTATTTTGTAGTATTTCGATCATGTCCCAAGATGGCTTATCAAAACCAATGGCAACACTGATATTCTCATATGAGCCCCCCTGGATGTTGAGATTGTTCATTGTCACCTCGGAGCCCATCACTACAAGGCAGACTAGGTCATTAGGACGGCTGAAAATCTTCCGGTCTATGATCCTGGTTATGCACTTTAGCGATTGAGTGAAATAACTGGCCGCACGGTCAACATTGGGGTCGAAACCGATATCCAGGATGATGACTGTAGCTTCCACATTTGACGGAGCCATTGTTTAATCCCTAGAATATTTTTTCTTCATTAAAATTTCTATATAGTAGTGACTATAAACTGCCACATCGATTCCTTCATGTCAGAACACTGCAACAAATCTTTCAGAGGATGAAATTTCGTCATATATACACGGAATAGTTTTATAATGGCATATTAAGTATAAAAATATTATAATCTCTCTTATACAAGTACTAACGACTATGTTTGAAATTATAAATTTCGAATTGGCAATTCTGTCGCGATGTGTGCGATTTATAAAAGTAATCATTTAAATTTTTTGTCCTTTCATACAAAATAAGACAAATGTTACGAAATATAAATATCATATTAAAATAAAATTAAAACTTACAAATCACATACGAGTATACTTCCTAAAAGCGATATATTTAGCAATACATCAATGATTCTTTTTCTTCAATTTTGTGAATGAATTTTCAAATAAGCTCTGACCGGCAAACCGCGCAGAATTGGGCAAGTTGAAACATGTATTACGTTTTGACGTAAGGAATATAAACAGGATTTTAAAGTGTTACCATATGTAAATAAAATATTTGGGGTGACGTGTACCAACGATGAGTAGGAACCGTGATCACCTGTTTGAAATATAAGAATTAGTCAAAAGAGCGTTGCAAATACTTAAGTCAAATTTATTGATACAGATAATGCTATACTTTTTTCCCCCGGAGCGTTAAATATTTAAAGATATAAAGATATTGAAGCTGGCTACACTAATACTGAACAAATCGCCATCTATCATCACGATAAGAATTAAAATTCTGAAACGTCAACATAAGGCCAAAAATATTAATCTTATTAAAATAATCGATCCCTCTGGTAGTAAATGTAAATAGTTCCAGTTTATTTAACATAAGTTTAGTGATGCAGTGCAAGTTGGGACATATTTTTTATAGCCTCTCGCGTTTTTTATCCGTCTGATGAGACACTGACAGTTTGCGAAGATGTCACTCCCTGGCAATGGGATATTCGTGGTGCAGGGCGAGATGGCCATCCTGGTCACGGCCATGCGGCGGGGCTCCCGCTGGGGTTCGCACTCCAGCCAGGACGAGGAGCATGACATATTGATGAGGGCTTTTCAAGACCTCAGAGACATATTGAACCAAGTGGCTGACCTGAGGCTGCTGGATCCGAATGTGTTCTTAGGACCGTTTTTAGAAGTCATCAGATCGGAGAAGACGACCGGAAGCGTAACCTGTTTGGCTCTTTCAGCTATAAACAAATTCTTATGCTACGGGTTAATCGGTAAGTTTATTTGTAATAATATTTGATTTATAGTACGATCACACTTATATATAGCCCTACAGATTTTGAAATGCATCTGGTAATATGGCAATACCAATTATCATGAGGCAACAATATGGTAAAACTTTATTATCTTAATATGTTTTACCACTTGAAAAAGAAGTAACGCTAACACAATAATATACAATAAAATACAATCAGCAATACCAATCATCATGAGGCAACAATATGGTAAAACTTTATTATCTTAATATGTTTTACCACTTGAAAAAGAAGTAACGCTAACACAATAATATACAACACAATAATATACAATCGGCAATACCAATTATCATGAGGCAACAATATGGTAAAACTTTATTATCTTAATATGTTTTACCACTTGAAAAAGAAGTAACGCTAACACTAAATAATATTTTTATGTTTGTGCCATTAGATATAACAAATGGGATTCTGTCACAAAAAAGGATTTTATCAAATTTGTGGCGTAGCCTAGAAATGATAATACAAACAAAGATATTTTAACACACTAAGGATGGGTGTTTATTACGCCTGCGGACCGCTGGCTACGGTATTTGATAATTATGTACATATAGTTAAGACCTTAACAAAAAGATTGGTACATAATATTCATATGAAAACATTAAATATGTAATTCCTTCTTTTCTGTCTTTGAAATGAGGCCGGTGCAGAAAGTAAAAATACCCTTCCCGTCCTTAAGCATCAATCGACCCAACAGGTAGAAATACCTTACCCGTCTTTAGGGCGTTTGTGCAATACACGGAATTTTACCATCCGGCACTTCAGTTAGCATTACAAAACGATGATTGGCTTGGATTGGCTTGTGCTTTTGTCCATCTTTCTTCGGATCGGTGCTCTTGATCGGTGCGTGAACACATTGCGCGTAAATTCAATCACGCTAAACTGTCGTAGTCGCTTTTATTTTTCTAAACCGGACTGCCGGATGGTAAAATTCCGTGTAGTGAACAAGCTCACTTAGTGTGTGAAACGTCTTAGTATCCCAGGGGTTGTGACCTGGCATTTGGCTAACCTAAATGATCACTTTATACGCTTATGTAACGTTCACCATTCTGCCTGAACATCCATATTGCATTAATTTTTTAAACCTGTATACATATCGTAGTCATACAGGAGAAAGCGACCAAGTGCATTTAAAAAAAAAAAAACGTGATCATTGACTTACTAGCTTAATATTGCCCTGAAAAAATCCCAAAGGATTTTAAACTTGTAAGTACAATATATTGACTTATTAAAAATGACTAACTCGGCTGTCCAAATTTAAAACACAGTAAGGGACGTTTTTTTTGTAGTAGGTTTTTTTTGCATTTTTGGACTAAGTAGAGTCTACTTAGTCCATAAATGCAAAAAAAACCTACTACAAAAAAATGTCCCTTACTGTGTTTTAAATTTGGACAGCTGAACTGCATTGATGTTCATTTTATTGGCAAGCAAAAGTGACTTAAATGGTCCTCCTGAACATTTTACCTTTTGTTAGTTGGTCACTTTCTCCTGTACGACTAAGATATATGCAATGGTCTTGGAACCTTCCATATGTGGGTATGATTTTTCGATAGTTTTGAAGTATGGCTGATTGTGGCCCCACCTGACTTCCATCTTCTTTCATATAAACAAGAATGATAGATGTTTCATATCAAGTTGAGACACCTATAATATTGACATCTTATCCGTAGGGTGAATAATCCAGTGTCTGATATAATAAATAATATTTATACTATAAATTATAGATCCTACGCATACATCTGTACCAGCCAGTGTGGAAAATATTGCTGATGCCGTTACACATGCCAGATTTGTTGGAACCGATCACTCTTCTGATGGAGTAGTCCTAATGAAGATACTCCAGGTATTTTTACCAATATTTAAAACTGATCTTGTCATTTTCATGTCTTTATTTTTTTTTTTTATATGATTAAAAAAAAAAAATCTTTCTTTCTAGGTTTTGAGGACATTGGTTCTTAGTCCAGAAGGTGCCATGTTGACTGATGAGAGTGTTTGTGAAATTATGTTAAGTTGTTTTCGCATCTGTTTTGAAACTCGTCTAAGCGGTAAATAAATTTAATTTTATGAATAATTAATTACTAATAATTCATTAAATATAATTAGTTTTTTTTCGATCTTAAGAAATGATTTACTTTTAAGTTTTGTTCCAACATTTTGATCTTTGAGATTTTGATCCCCATTCTTGCTCATAATAATAATAATTTTGGATAGTTTACACAGCGCCATTTTCATAAAATATTACGTCAAAGGCTTATCTGTGATTTAATTGGGAAAAAAGAGATTGTGGAATAGATTTAGCAAACAAATGCGTTTTTCTTATTATTACACAGATTACACAGATCACAAGCTACATTACACAATTGTAGTGTGTTTTTATGTACTAGAAATGCACGCATGGTGGACTATATTTTTTATTGTACGATTCCCATCACTACAATGTTGCCAGATAGAGGTCTATAGGATTCCTACGGCATTGAATAAATGGTCATTTTTAAGACTGGCAGGAATTTTAAATCAAATACAACATTTGTATATTAACACTTTGCGTGAACTGCTTAAAAGCGTCTTTAACATACTGTTGGTAGACACCAGGAGACACTTAAAATTGTTTTATTTGCTTACTTTTGGTTTTCTAAATGTTTTTTCGCTGTAGCGCGAGATGCCAAAAAACATTGTACAGATAGGAGTTGATTTTTCGATTACTTGTGATTAGTATACGACCCTTATTAATATATTAATTAGGGTCAGGGTTGATGAAGAAACCGCACGATGTGTTGATTTTGAGTACAAGACACATCTGAATTTGGTAGGTAGTTTTTTTAAAGAAAAAAGTGTGTCTTATAGTCCGTAAAATATGGTATTTATACATGTCGCTAACTCCTTTCAAGAACGTCATAAATAAAAAAACTTTTCAGGAGAACGTTTTTAAAGTTTAAAAATATAATACTATTTAATAAAAATAAATACCAAGCCACTTATTAAACTTTTTACTGTGCAACAGATCTTTTTAGGTTAAACCTGAAGGTTTTTTCTCCATTTGAAAAATAACTAGTTTATTTTGTAAAAAAAATTTAACAATACCAAAAGGTATTGAAGAAGAAAACTTCAAAATGCAAAAACAACACTTTCTGCCCTGTAGCGAGTAAATATTAAGTTAAAAATATGCCTCTTTTGCTTCATTCCGAAAACATGCGCAATTGAAAATTTACGATTTTTGATTTATGACGTTATTGAAAGGAGTGAGCGATATCTGAATTTTGTAGGTAGTTTTTTTAAAGAAAAAAGTTTGTCTTATAGTCCGTAAAATACGGTATGTATACATGAATGTCTGGGTATATGTAGTGTCCGATAATTTTGTACTTTTTTCCGTTTCGTAGAGTTGTTGAGACGCAATGCGGAGCAGTGCCTCCGGGACATGACCCAGCTGGTGTTCATGCGCCTTCCCCAATTCTGCAATCCAAACGGTGAGGAGGGTGCAGTCAGTGTGGGTGGCGCCCTCTCCCTGCGCAGGAGAACTAACTCTAGGAGGGGAAGGGAGATTGCGCGCTCTCAAGGTAAGGACTTCATCACATATTGCTTCAATTGTATGATCAAGTATAATGCATAATTGAGAATCGCAAGTAGAAAATGAAATGGTTAAATGGAAACACCTGTGTGATAACCCAGAGTTTGGCCTTTTTGTTATCATTATTAACTAACTAACTAACTAACCATCACGCCGCTTCTCCGCAGGGGTAGGCAGAGAGAATCGAACGCCACACCACTCTGTCTTTGCAAAAATTCTTTGCCTCTTCTACATTCATGCATCTCCTCATACATACCCGACGATTATTACGACTCATGACCCGGCCGCTTTCAAGTATTTGACATACCTGATTGTGCCAAGTTTTCCTCGGTCGTCCTCTACTTCTTTTTATCATTATTATTTTTATAATAATCTATAAGAGTATGAAAAGGTTGTGGGCTAGTATTATGTTTTTAACCGTTTTGGTGGTGTGATTTTTTCTTATATGTATGCTAAAATTAAAAGACTTTTTTGCAAAAATTGTCCTTTTCACTGTCACTAGGTGTGTACAAAATCAACAATATTTTTATCAAATATTTACCGATCTTAGTATTTATTTATATATATATTTATATATATATATATATATATATATATATATATATATATATATATATATATATATATATATATATATATATATTTGTGTTTTTATTATTTACACAAATATTTCAATTTCATACTATTTCTGTGAGCCTAAGCGGTTCATTATTAAATTGTGGTTCATTATCAAATTGTGGTAGAGTGGGTTCGAACCGAGAAACTCTGACTTAGGAGTCTGCGACACTAACCACGGGACCACATCCCGACACATATCTTTCTGGTATTGAAGAACATATAAAACAACTCAAATGAAAACAGCATTTTGCAATAAACACACTTATATATATATTTAAAAATAAGGAACAGAGTGAATGGTGCACTAAAATCAGTTTTAGCAAATAAAAATCTATCAGCGGAAGCTAAACTGGCAGTACACAATGGAGTTCTGGTTCCAACCCTTATGTATGGAAGCGAAGCATGGAGTTGGCAAAAGAAGGATGAAAGCAGACTGAATGCAGTCGAAATGCGATCCCTCAGACGAATGTGTGGCAAAACGATGTTTGATAGATGTTCGAATGATGAAATAAGGAAAGAATGTAAGGCTGAGATAAGCATTATCGATAAAATTAAGAAAGGTGTGTTGAGATGGTTTGGACATGTGGAGCGTATGAGTGAAGAAAGAACGGTTAAACAAATTTATGGAGCGAATGTAGTTGGAAAAAGAAGCAGAGGACGACCGAGGAAAACTTGGCACAATCAGGTATGTCAAATACTTGAAAGCGGCCGGGTCAGGAGTCGTAATAATCGTCGGGTATGTATGAGGAGATGCATGAATGTAGAAGAGGCAAAGAATGTTTGCAAAGACAGAGTGGTGTGGCTTTCGATTCTCTCTGCCTACCCCTGCGGAGAAGCGGCGTGATGGTTAGTTAGTTAGTTAGTTTTTCAATTTGAGAGACAAAAAATTCATTCACAAGAATGTGTCGAGGTTGTGTGAAATTGGCTCATCCTCAGAATTTTCACTATCGATGCGCAATCTTTCGATTGATAAACATTTTAATTTCATTGTCGCTATCACTACTTTGAGATAACAGTCGCTTTCAACATTGCTATTAGACATATCCGATATTGTAAGGGCGAAATCAATAGCTTTTCGCGAAAAATGTTTTTCTATTTTTCATTGATTGAATTTGTTTATTTTTTAATATTATTGACGAATGGCAATTTTTGAAACATGCATGCTGTGACACAAATCTCCCAGCTTGACTGCCGAAATACACTGTTGTCATCGTCGGTGTATAGATGGGCCGCACTTTTGACAAAGTATACCAGAATTCATGTATCGATTTTTAGCATTCTAATAGTTATTAAAATATAATTACTTTCTCTTTTAGAAAATTTAAAATCCGCAGACCAGACTTCCTCGGCGAAGTCTCCCGGGGCTGCAGCAACACCTACTTCTTTATCAGCCGGAACTAAAGTGGTGGACATGCAGGGAGATATATCTCGAACAGCGAGCGGTATTCTGGAATCTGAAGAGCAGACAAATAGGTGAAAAATTGCATTTTTAAGTATTTAATTTGGCTATTCATTCTTACGGAAGGTTTAATTATGATTGCAAAATAATTAAAATGCATATGTAGGCTATTATTAGATGTTAACACATTGGTTACGGTGAAGTTTGTCTGTTGAAGAAATGTAATTTGATGTGGGCGATATTAGATCGCATCAAAAGAATGATGGTAGAAAAGAATAGATAATATTTTTGTATTATAGTGACATCTATCCGCTATACAACAAAGCAAACATGACAAATAATTTGCCATTAAAGACATGTTTTTGTGATGTTGATGGTAACCAAAATGCACAAATTTGTGCACACCGCCGCAACATGTCATTTCTGAAACGATTAACTGATTTTTTAAAATTTGAAATGGATGTCCCGTCCCTCCTTTATTTTGGTCAACCAGAGTTTACTGTATTGTGAATAACATTTCACTCATTTTACAACACTATTCTGATTTTTTTTGTCTTTGTAGGTCTATATCTGATCTAGAAAAACCCCAGGAACATCTCTCCGGAAGCCCAACAGTGACTGATTGTGGAAGGGATACTATTTTGGAGAATGCGTCACCGCAAGATCATGCTAAAAGCCCTTCCAAAAAGCACGGCAGACATTCTTCGATGGACTTGGCTTCCAGCGATAATATGTACATCACCCAACTCGTAGAGAAATGTGTCAATTCTTCAGAAACTAGTCCCGACCCAGATATGAAGGAGACGGCAGCTGAAAGTTGTGTTATCGAACCGGGAACGGTTGAAACAGCCGCAGAAACACAAAGTCCGGATGAAACTAACAAAGAGAAAGAGATTTCTAATGAAACTGACCCACAAACTCAGACCAAGATAGATGTCCCCGAGGACAAGGAGGAAGAAGAAGTGGAGAAGGATTATGTGAACCCGAGAGGAGTGAGATTTGTGTCACAAGATGAACAGCTCAATTTGCAGCCGTATGGAGTGGTGTGCGTCAGAGAATTATTCAGGTAAATTTGGATATTAAAGTATACAAAAGGACAATTTATTATGTTCGCCAAGGTACATCAAGTCTTTATACATATTTTTTCAATTTCAATTTTCAATTTCAATTTTCAATTTTCAATTTCAATATATACATTACAAACTAACATTTAAGGCGTATACATTAAAAAAAATTGATTAAAAAGTAAGCAAGAAGACTCTTGTTAAATGTGTAGAAGAATCCCGCTTTGGAAGACTCCTTCTAACACATAGAACAGATCAATTTCCAATGTTATATTGTTCAATATAGCCGTAGCGGTATATTTAGGTTCTGGGATTGATAATGTTGTCTTATAGGCAGTGGTTAAATCAAATCATTATCTTTAGTAAGAGGTTGAAAATATCTCACAGAATTATTTCTTCGTGAAGAATTATTATCCGTGGTAACCCTTTTTTAACTTCTCGCCGTGTGTATTTTGCAATGAAATCCCATTGCCTGGTATGGTTGCCGAGGTTCCAAAAACTATTAAAAATTGCTTTGTGTTTAGATTTAGTTTGCCCTACCATACTATATACTATATACCAATCTCTTTGTTAAGGTCTTAACTATATGTACATAATTATCAAATCCCGTCGCCAGCGGTCCGCAGGCGTCTAAACGAGCTAATGGTGAAATATTTTTTTTGCAGATTTTTAATATCTCTATGCAACCCGATGGACCCTCAAAATACATCTTCGATGGTGTACCTGGGGCTCTGTCTCGTGGAGACTGCCCTCGAAGTGGGAGCCGATCACTTGGCCAAGTATCCCTCCTTCTTGCAACTAGTCAAAGATCCTCTGTGTAGAAACTTATTATCGGTAAATCTTATTTTCAGTCACTTGTAATTTTAATTCTAGCCAAAATATTTTTTTCTAATTTTGGATTATTGAACGTTCTATATGAAAAATCACTTCGAAATTCGAATTGTGGTTGTCTGAATCATTGTCCGCCTCTGTGGTGTAATTGTTAGCGTGTTTAGCTACCGTGCTTGAGGTCCTGGGTTCGATTCCCAGAGGGGGGGGGGTGAAAATAAATATTAACACTAATATTTATTTAATATTACTCTGGACTGGCCTCTGAAGTGCAGGAGTGATCACCTTGCCTTCATGTGTCAACGATCAAGATAACACTGCGTTTATATGACGCAGTGCCCTATGCACTATTGGGTGCGGATAAGGGTTAGAAGAAGAAAAAGAATTATGTAACGAACTTTTACTGTATTTTAAATGTAATGATAGCCTTATTCCCTTGTATTATCATATATATCTTTTTCTTTTTCAGCTTTTGAGTTCAGAACGTGTTTCCGTTTTCGCACTCGACCTCCAGGTGTCATTTTTGCTTTTCGAATCTCTCCGCACCCACTTGAAACTCCAGCTGGAGACGTACTTCGCCAAGCTAGTCGAAATCATACTGTCCGACAGTGCCAAAAATTCCTACGAATCAAAAGAGATCACCCATCTGGCCTTGGAGAGCATCGCCCAAATGTGGAGAATCCCTGGACTCTGCACGGAATTGTATCTGAACTACGACTGTGATATTTACTGCTCCAATTTGTTCGAGGACATTACGAAATTATTATCTAAAACTATAGTCACTGCCGGGATTCACAATTACCATACCCTGGCTCTGGACGCCTTGTTCACTGTCATCGATTCCATAGAAGCCAACTGCCATCAGATCAAGTCTAACGAAAGGGTTTCTATAGCCAATGAGAGCTTCAACAGCAATCAGGCGCATAGCGGGCAAGTCGCGATAGACATGTGCGATTCCTTCGAAAATGGTGATGATACCATTCTTCACGACATCAGCCAGTATATAAATAGCGCCAAGATGGGCCGACATAAACCCAATTCCAATCTCCCGACTGAACAGCAGTTAGACGAAATTAAGAATAAAAAAAGGGTAAGAATTGTAACTTCCATTTACGTAATTATAGGTTTTTTTATTATTTTTAATTAATGTTTTACTTAGTAAATACCACTTTTTCTTAAAATCTACTGTGACACGTGTTTCGATGCATTCTGCATCATTTTCAAACACCGTATGTGTAAATGATGCGGAATGCATCGAAACACGTGTCACAGCAGATTTTAAGAAAAAGTGGTATTTACTAAGTAAAACATTAATTAAAAATGGATAGATTTTACCACAAAGTGACTGCCGAATCAATTAATTTTTTATTATTGCCTAATAGAGATGTGTCTGACTCTTTAAGCCCTAAAGGCGTTTGTGCACTATGTACACGGAATTTTACCGTCTTTGAAATGAGGCCAGTGCAGAAAGTAAAAATACCCTTCCCGTCCTTAAGCATCAATCGACCCAACAGGTAGAAACACCTTACCCGTCTTTAGGGCGTTTGTGTGATAAACAGAATTTTACCGTCCGGCACTTCAGTTAGCGTGATAAAACGATGATTGGCTCGGATTGGCTTGTGCTTTTGTCCATCTTTCTTCGGATCAGTGCTCTTGATCGGTACGTGAACACGTTGCGCGTAAATTCGATCGCGCTAAACTGTCGTAGTCGCTTTTATTTTTCAAAACCGGACTGCCGGACGGTAAAATTCCATGTAGTGCACAGTTTAAATTTTTCAATTTATTCAACAAAAAAATAATATATACATAACAAACAATATTCAAGGTGTATATATTAAAAGTAAGCAAGAAGACTAAAAGGTGTAGAAGAATCCCGCTTCGGAAAACTCCTTCGGACACATGGAACAGATCAATATCCAATGTGATATTGTTCAACATAGCGGTAGCTCTTCCTACAGGCATAACCATCGGCAGGTTGGTCCTGTGTATAGGAATGTGAAACAATCTATGTCGACGCTGTCTTAGGTAACTATCGGGAACATACAGACCAATGTTCAGGATAATTTCAGGATTATCGATCATACCGCGCAACAATCGATAAAAATGCGTAATCAAATACACACAAGCACCCTAAAGCCTGGTAAACTGGCCTGATGTGGTGAGGCATATACCCTTATGGCCGATTTGCTGTCCTGGACATCTATCTTTATCCTGGAATCCCGATCCGCGAAAAAAAAAACAATACGTTAGATTTGACTCATTAGCGGCATCATCGCTATGACATCATAACTAATGTAAAAGAGAAGGATTTTAAAACTTAAAAAAAAAACTATACTGGTGCAAATTATACAAGCTTTGTGTTGGGTCTGGATGTTAAAACTGTTTTGCTGTGTATCATTCCAAAGATTAATTCTGAGGATTAAACATTATATTCACTTGTTATTGTTACATTATATATATTAATTTTTTATTGTAACATTATACTGACGTGTTATCGTTACATTTAAATATTATTTTTATGAGCAAAAACATTTTTAAAAAATTTCCTTTTTTTTGCTACAAAAATTTGCAATTATAATGATCTGAAAAATAGTTTTCTTGCTGACAATTTTTTGATCGAAATTGCATTTTTACTCAAATATAATTTTTTGGAGAAAATTACTCAGGAGCTCAGGAGCTAATACAATGAACGCCTTAGGGTTCAAAGGGTCAACAGCGACTCGGAATAAGAAAATTTTGCGGAATGCATCTAAATAGTGGTATTTTCCAAGTAAAACATAAATTAAAAACAAATTAATGTAATACATGAGCTATAAATTGATGTAACATAAAGTACAAATTGTTGTAACATGAAATACAAATTGATGTAATATGAAATGCGAATTTCTTTGCAGTGGATTGCTACTGGAACGGAACATTTCAACCAGAAGCCTGAAAAGGGGATCGAGTTCCTTCAGGAGCACGGAATATTGGCCACTCCCCTTGACCCTCTGGAGATTGCACATTTTCTGAGAAACAATCCCGGATTAGATAAAAAGATGATTGGTATGAACATATTTATAATTTACTCTTAATTGAATTGTAAAAGGAAAACACTTGTTTTTTTACCACTTGAGTTTATTTTATTATGATGACTAGTTTTGGAAGCTATGCTTCATTTATTTGATGCAGAGCCCTATGCATCATTGGGGTGTGGATAAGGGTTTGATGAAGAACTGAAGAAATGAAGAAAATGTTTATTTATATTGAAGGTTTTGTTATTTTGCTCTGCAGGCGAATACATATCCAAAAAGAAGAATGTCGAGTCTAGGATTCTGGCCACGTACGCTGCGAGCTTCGACATGAAGGGCCTCCGAGTGGACCAAGCTCTCCGCTTGTATCTGGAGACTTTCCGGCTGCCCGGAGAGGCTCCCCTCATATTCCTCGTCATGGAGCACTTTTCTGAACACTGGCATGTATGTAAACCAAGAAAATTCTTTAAATATGTATACACCAGATGACCTGGCCGACGTTTTCCCACATAGGCGGACTTTTTGGTAATAAATGTTTACAACAACCAACCAACCGGGTTGTGTTGCTGCCTACATCATCAGACTGGTGTCAGTAACGATTAAACCTGGTCACTAGTCTATTCAAATAAAAGTATGTAGTAGTTGGTTTATTATATATTGACTACCTACTGTGTTTTCCAACATAAATTTAATTTTTCAGGCATGCAACGGCAACCCGTTTGCCAACACGGATGCGGCTTTCCGCTTGGCGTACGCCATCATCATGCTCAACATGGACCAGCATAATCTCAACGCCAAAAAACTGAACATCCCAATGACCGTGGATGAATTTGTCAGGAACCTGAGAGGTTGCAACGGAACAAATGACTTTGATCCCAAAATGCTGGAGGCGGTCTTCAACTCTATCAAGTAAGTACCGTAGAACGGGGCTACTTGAACTTTGATGTGTTACTTGAGCCCAGTACAAAAAAGAGATTTAAATCTGTATTTGGTTTACAATAATGAACGTATCGTGACAATAAGTGTCACCTGTCAGGGAAACAATGAATCTTGTCGATACGTTCATTATTGTAGACCAAATATGTACAGATGTAAATATTTTTTTTGTACTGGGCTCAAGTAACACATCAAAGTTCAAGTATATTTTCTGCAGTATATTTTCTATTTTCTATAAGTTCTGCAGTATATTTTTAACTAAGTAACCATCCACAGGGGTAGGCTTAGAGATTAGAACGCTAAACCATTCTGTCTTTGCAAACATTCTTCACCTCTTCTACATACATACCAGCCAATTATTCCGAATCTTGACCTGACTGTTTTCAAATATTTGATCATGAAATATTAAATCCCGTCGCCAGCGGTCTGCAAGCGTAAAAAATACCCGTCATGTGTTAATACTACAGTGAACAACATAATGCTTTTGAACGAGCAGTGTCTGCAGACGTTTCCGTGTGTGTTTCCACTTGTTTACATTACATAAGATAAAATGACATACTATATTTTTCCATTCTCTAGAAATGAAGAGATAGTCATGCCGGCCGAGCGGACTGGAATAGTGAAGGAGAATTACTTGTGGAAGGTGCTCCTGCGTCGGGGGGCCACCAAGGAGGGGCAGTACGTCCACGTTCCCAGCGGGGCCTTCGACAAACAACTCTTCCTGCTCATCTGGGGGCCCTTGGTGAGTCCAAATGCAACGTTTACATGGCTATACGGGATAAAACGAGAAAAATACACAATCACATAATAACCGGGTAAAAAATATTTTTTGCAGGTGGCGGCACTGTCCTCCATTCTAGAGAAGTCCAACGAGCCCCCCCTGTACACGCGCGCCCTGGAGGGCCTGGACAAGTGCGCCTCGGTGGTGGCGCACTACTCCCTCTCCAGCGAGCTGGACACCATCGTGCTCAGCCTCTGCAAGTTCACCGGGCTGCTCAGCCTGCCAGACGTGGTGCAGTATATCTCCATAGGTACGCACCAATCAATACCAGTCTTGTACGTGATCTTATTCTTCTTCTGCTTTAGTTAGATTGTGTCCTGTTGTTCTCGGAGCCTACTTCTGGGTTTGCTAAAAAAAACTATTACATACATGTAGTCAGTAGCTATTTCCGTATATTATCAATTAGGTACTGTTAATTGATATTTTTTTAAGGATAATTTTTTTTTTTTTAAATATAAAAATTTTGTTATTTACATCACCACATAGATGAAGAAAAATATAAAAGTCTGGGCATTTACGGGGCTTACGACCGTCATAAGGGTGATTTAAGTGATCACTTTACACACATGTAACATTCACCAATTCTACCCATGATTGACAACCACACTATTCAAATTCTTGGAACTTCTAGATATATTGACTAATCTCGATATACAGTTCTTGAACTCGATAGACATCACGAGAGACATCTATGGTGGGACGAGGCAAGCCCTTTTTCTTCTTCTTCCTCTCTTCCTCTCCAGGCTGTCGATCACAACAAGTCGTTCCAGGCTATCCTCATAGCCATGCGCAATTTGTCTAAAGAACTGGAGCAACTGATTAAAAAATAAAAAGTCCAGTGAGCTTTAATTCCCCATTGAGGAGTGCAGTATACTTGTATTTAAAAGTAACCGGGTGTGTGTTTTCCAGGAACATCTCTCGGTCAGTCGGCCAAGAGCCGGTGCGCCCTGAAGAAGGTGTTCAGTGTCTGCCACCGCCACGCCAACTCACTGCGCGAGGGGTGGAAGCACATTCTGGAGGTGGTCCTCGCCCTCTTCAGGGGACGCCTTCTGCCCAAGGTATACCATACTACAACTTTTTTTTGGCATCTCAACATAGATGAAGAAGAATATGGAAGTCAAAGTAAAATAAAATGTTATTAAAAATAGTGTTTTCATATAAATTGCAAAATGGTTTGTTGTAGTGCTTATATATTGCTCACTCCTTTCAAGAACGTCATAAATCAAAAATCGTCAATTGTCAGTTGTGCATGTTTTCAGAATGCCCAGAAAATGTACTATATCCCAGCAAAAGCGGCATATTTTTAACTTAATATTTACCCGCTACAGGGCAGAAAGTCTTTTTGAAGAAAAGGTATTGTTTAGTAATTTTTTTAAATTTACTAAATATTTTTCAAATGGAGAAAAAACCTTCAGGTTTTACCTAAAAAGATCTGTTGTACAGTAAAAAGTTCAATAAGTGGCTTGATATTTATTTTTAAAACATTGTATTATATTTTTAAACTTTAAAAATGTTCTCCTGAAAAATCAAGTTTTTTGATTTATGACGTTCTTGAAAGGAGTGAGCGACATGTAAGATTAATTATCCATGACAACCACAATACTCAAATTTTTGGAATACCTACATATATCATTAATCGCATGACGCTTTATGTGTGAGCCATCTGTGGTGGGTTTGAGAAAGCTTTTCTGATTATGTGCAATTCCAGGAGCTCACGGAGGCGGAGGACTTCTGCGCCCCGACGGGCAAGGTGTCCCTGGTGCGCGAGGTGGCGCCGCCGCAGCGCGCGCCCGACGCGGGGCTGCTGTCTTCGCTGTACTCGTACATTGCGTTGTCGGCTGACCCCGGCGCCGGCTGGGCGCGCCAGCCCACCCCCGAAGAGGCCGCGCTGCTGCAGCAGGCCGCCGAGACCGTGGCGCAGTGCGGCGTGCACTCCATCCTGGTCACCGACTCCAAGTTCCTGCAGCTGGACAGCCTGCAGGTATTGCTTTTATTTTTGACTGACCACTAAGGGCCGCGTTTTCGCAGGTTTATATGTACATAGTCAAACTCGATGAGATCTTTTGAGTAAATCAAGACATTTGTTCATTCGTAAATAAATTTACCTGACAAAGAGACGGGTACGTCTCAAAACTGGTAGACATAAAAATCTCAGCGAGTAGTTAAATACTAATACATACTAACATTTTTGTAAAAAAAAATAAATAAAAAAATTACTGCTTTACAAAGTAAATGCTTTAAATATCAATAATATTGAGAATACTTATTTTATACGTCTGCCTCCATAGTGTAGGTCAGCACGCTCGGCTACCGTTCTGGAGGTCCCGGGTTCGATTCCCAGGGGGGTCGAATAAAATATAAGTGATTTTTTCACTGTAATATTTATTGAATATTACCCTGGACTGGTACCTAAAGCGGAGGGCTGATCACCTTTCCTTCGTGTGTAAACGATCAAGATAACATTGTGTTCACATAAAGCAGTGCCCTATGCACCATTGGGGTGCGGATAAGGGTTTTACAATACTTATTTTAAGTGTCTGTGATATTTTTTATAGTCTTACTGATTTTTTTTGGATATTTTTTTCAAGTGATATTGAGAGGAGTGATATTGAAGTTGATAGTGATTCCAATAATAGTTCTGAAATAATTAGAGAAGCGGAGATGTTGATGATATGGACTGGTCAGACATCGACACCTCACGAAACAATCAAAGCTTTTGTGGAACTGGAAATTAAAAATTTTCCAGAATACTCTGAAAATGTAGATGGTTTTGCCTCTATGTTTATTACAGATGAATTTTTGGACAAAATTATTGATGCGTGTGGTTATATCTCATAAGGTCTCACACATTTACATGGGGTCGTTAAGGTGTTAACTTGCCATTGCCCCATGAAATCATGTGACCAAACTTCACAAAATATAAACTATTTTTTAACTTCTTCTATGCGTGTCATGTTAGGTCCACCTGACATCAGAGTATCCTCACTTGAGAGTAATTGTCCTTGTTTAGGGCAGCTCTAAACAGCGCCAGGACGGTTCTGTTCCCTATCCAATCTTGTATATTCCGGAACCAGAATATCGGAATTCCGCCCACGGCTCATCGATCTTCTATTTGCCATTTTTTAAATATTTTTTTTTAACAATGGCATTTTATGGCAGTAAATGATGTAGCCAGTGATATTGACTTTGAAATACTAAATGTGCCGTATGGCGTATTCGTATGCATAGGGCGAGTAGGAATAATTTGACGTATCACAAACATTTATGTGGTTGCAGGTATACTTTTTTTGTAACTGAACCTATAGGATACGGCTTGATGCGTTCAGGTGATAATGTAGTGAATGTATTATGTACATTCATATGTTCATTTAAAGAAAAGATGTATCGTTTTAAGAATTTCATTTAATAACCTGGAGTGGGTCGCGGTTTAAGAGTAGACTTGAGACTTCTGCGTGACCTTTTGACTAATTTGCATTATATTTTTAGGAATTGGTCAAGTATGTGATTGCGGCTGGAAAACCACAAGATGTACAGAAACCCGTCGGTCAGCAACCGAGTCGAGACGATCCTTCCATATTCTTCTTGGAGCTGTTGATACAAATTGTTATACAGAACAGGTAAATGTTTTCTGTGTACTTATTATCTTATATCTTAAGAGTGCTATAAACTAATTTAAGTATTTGAGCGCTCAGAATTGATATATCGACTCTGGTATACTTTGTCAAAACTGCGGTCCATCAATATACCAACGATGATGGTAGAGTGTTTTAGGTGGTCGAGTTAGGAGGTTGTGTCGCAACATGCGCGATTCTAAATTTCCGATTGTCAGCAGCTAGTGCCAAAGTGAAAATAGTCAGCAGCTACACTCAGAGCCTCAACACAGTCTGTACTTATTTCAGTTGGAACAACCTGTTGGGAAATTATATAAATCAAGATACAATAGACTTGCAACCATAAAGAATTTAACCGTTAGAGTGCTGAAAATTGGTATAACGACTGTGGTATACTTTGCCAAAAGTGCGGCAGTTGATATACCGACTATGGCGCCAGTATATTTTGGCGGTCGAGCTGAGAAGTTGTGTCATAGTGCTTGTTTCTCAAATTCCAATTCGTCAATAATACTCACAAATTTAACTAATTTTCAGTGAAAAATAGAAATACATTTTTTTCTGTAAAAACCTATTGTTTTCAAATTTTCACATTTTTCATTGGTTATGTACTGTTTTTTTTTTTTTAACTAGACAACTTAAATTCTTTAAATAAAAAGCAGGTGCACAAAGCGGTTAAATGATTAGGTAATAATGTGTCATTTGGCGGTTGCAGGGACCGAGTGTCCTACATCTGGCGGGCCTGCGAGGCGCACGTGTCGGCGCTAGTGTGCCGCGGGCCGGAGCTGGAGCGCGCCGCCACGGGGCTGCTGCGCCTCGCCATCTGCCTCATGCGCAGCGAAGAGTGCGCCGGCACTGTGCTGCGCTCGCTCGACGCGCTCCTGCGCCTGCCCTACCCTGTCTATCACTCCATCTCCAGCCGGGTCAGTCAAACTCTTTATCCCATCCCATATTGATCTTTCTTCCCAAATTAGCTCCCTAGGTGGAGCATATGGCCAACACGAGACGTCTCCAATTCACTCTGTCACGCGCCATCTCCTTGGCTTCCTCCCAGGTCAGTCCGGCGTCTCGTAGTTCCGCTGAATATAGTCGGTGAATAGTCGTCAGCGGCCTTCCGGGGCGCCGGAATCCACGGGGTTGGAAGAAGAGACATGAAGGGTTGATGCTCTCAGGTGGCATTCTAAGGACATGTCCCAACCATGTCCACCTTCTCCTCTTCAGGACTTCCAGTATGAGGGGCTGTTGAGTTCTTCTCCTCACATCGTCATTCCTGACGAAGTCATACTACTTTATACCCAGTATTCGCCTCAGGCACCTATTTTCAAAACTATCCCAACATACGAGGGATAAAGTACTACAGAAATGATCCTGTGAAGTACAGTCCTTTTTTTTCGTAGCTTCTCTCTCTCTCTAACCCTTATCCACACCCCAATGTTGCAAAGGGCACTGCATCATTTAAACACCATGTTATCTTGATTGTAAACACATGAAGGAAAGGTGATCAGCCCTCCACTTCAGGTACCAGTCCAGGATAATATTGAATAAATATTTGAGTGAAAAAATCATTTATATTTATTTGACCCCCCTGGGAATCGAACTCGGGACTTTCAGAACGGTAGCCAAGCGTGCTGACTATTACACTACGGAGGTGGACAGAGCAGCTTAGTTAAAAAAAAAATTGCTTTGCAAGAGAAGGTCTGTCGGGAAGCCTAGATGCTTCTGTATCAGATCTGGGAATGCGGTGGGACAACTTTCAATATATCAACATACATGAAGAAGAATACACAAAACGGTGTCATCGCATTTCCCATTTGATCATTTTTCATTGACATATCGCGATTTGACATTGACATTTTTCATTATCGCGGTCCCTTTCACTAATTACAACTTTTATTCTTTACTAAAAACAAAATGTCGAACCCTATTCTAGTAGAACGGAAGGTCTGTTGACGACAGTCAACAGTCCAGCTTCTCCTGAGAAGTTTTACGTGGTTTCCTCCCAGCAATGAGAAAATGCTAGAAGTTCCTGATTGGCCCACACTAGATTATCCCTCCTGTTCCCAACACAATGGAATAAAACATCTTTTTTTAAGTTAGAAGAAACAAAAAATCCGCTTTATGATCCATAAACCTTGTACATAATAAGCAAGCTAAAAAAAAAATACTTGATCTGGGTTTCTCCGTTAAGGAGTTACTCTACATTTTTGATATCTCAACATAGATGATGAAGAATATGGAATTCTGGGTACTTACAGGGCTTACGACCACAGACTAACTAATTTATATAAAGACCGCCAACTGCCTCAATTTTTTATGGCTGGAAGTGATATTCGCCAGCGGCCGGAAGTGACGTAAACGGCTAGAAGTATTAAGCTCCCGGCTGGGCGTGACTTCGCCGCGGCTGAATGTCAAATCCACCCGCCGAAATATTTATCATTCATTTTTCAGGTTAAATGGTATTTATATTGAAATTTGTTGTATTACATATTTTCAAAATTATAATATTAATATTACAAAGAAGATATTTCACTATCTAAATTTATTTATTTCAGTGTAAACAAAAATAGAAAGGTCACGGCTAAAACGCGACATTTATAAAAAGAGTTCAGGCGATTAATAATGGTTACTCAATTCAGCCTTACAATGGTAAATGGTAATGGTAACTTTTGTGAAATTATTATCTCAAACTATGTATAAATATAAGGCTTTTCAACAAAAACAAAAACGATAGAATTTCCAAATTACTACTATATTATATTTAAAATTCTAGAAAATACAATATTTTAAAAGGGCAGAAGGAGTGCCCACCACTTTCTGAAGTTATGTTTCTTAACGGGGGTGCCAGCGCCCCTTTGTGGGCGTTTTGGAAGTCTGGCTAGGCGTTTTTAAATTTTTTGCATTTGGGGGGTGCTGCAGAAGTTCAAGGGAGCGTTGTGTCAAGTAAGAAAAACTACACTTTCATACGCAAAATTTAACTTTAACTTTGGCATAATACTCAATATTATCAAGTTCTTCATATACGGATTTCTATTTTTCTATCGATAATTGTCTATATCCATAGTCTGTCTATATTTATTTGAAATATTTGAACAACTTGTTGGTATCTCGTATTTTTCGTTCCCGTTTTGGTGTTTTTGTTAGTGTATTAGTGTGTCTCGTCATTTCTGGTCGTTTTTTGAACAATCTGACGTTTACGAGTCGACCCCCCCTGCTTACGACTTACTTTCTGTTCATTGTTCTTGCAGATTGCTGTCGGGTTGTTCGAATTGGTGAAGACCTCGGCTCAGAACATCCACAGCGCGGACGATTGGGCCATCGTGTTCACTCTTTTAGAGACCACTGGAGCGGGAGCTATGCATCTCAAGGATGATGACAATATTGCCAGTAACTATCTATCTATATATGTATATTATATTTCCAATCAATCTTCTTTCCATTATAAATAAAACACTTGTTTTTTTTACGAGTTCAGTATTATATTGTTACGACTAATTTCGGAAGCTACAGATGATTCCATCTGCGGATTTAAATATGAACTATAGTTTATATTCAAACCTGTAGATGGAAGCATCTTTAGCTTCCGAAACTAGCCGTAACAATATAATACTCAAGCGGTCCGCCTCCTTGGTGTAATGGTTAGCGTCTTTAGCTACGGTGCTGGAGGTCCCGGGTTTGATTCCCAGGGTGGTGAAAATATATTATTATCGATTTTGAACTCTAATATTGAATTAATATTACACTGGACTGGATCCTGAAGCGCAGGAATGATCACCTTGCCTCCATGTAAGTAACAATCAAGATAACACTGGATCAATTGGATGCAGTGCCCTATGCGCCATTGGGTGCAGATAAGGGTTCGAAGGAGAATCAGAAAAAATAATTGTTTTATTTATAATATTTAATCGTGTCTTATCACAAAGTGAATGTCGAAACAATAAATAACCTTCATGGATTCCTTTAACCGGATCCACGCGGCTCGCATAACCGTATGTGTTTTCATAAAACATGTCCCATACGCGGCTGACATAACCGTTTGTGTTTTTACATTGCTCCAAGTTTCGAACCTCAGTTCAACATGGAGGGATTTTTTCATGGTATGGAACTTTGGATAAAATAATACGTCAATCCTTGGCCTTATGACATCTGTTGAAATATCTGACTAATAATTTGTAACATCACAAGGATAAATAAAAGAACAGATCCCTGATTTTTCTTGCGGTCGGTAATTAGTCCGCGCCATTATCATGCCCTATATCTGTCTCACTCTCGACGCTACGCATCGCCAGTGGGTAAGAGTGACACACTATGCGTGCTTTGATTTATTTATGTTACGATCTTATTTGTTTATATTACGATATATTTCAAGAATAATGTGACACAAGTGTATTATAGAGTACCAAAAGGCACAATGAATCCCATTGAACGTTTTTGTTTAGGAAAATAAATCGTTTCTTAACTAAATACATGATAAAAGTAATCATTTAAAAAACGGTGAAATACCGCCGCGTACGGGCGTCTCTCAGGTACAAAGTTGACGCGGTTAAAAGGTTAATTTGTGTAAAAAATTACAGGCAGCAAATCCGACGGTGCTTTGAGTTCCGAAGATGATTCAGTGAGCACGGATCGGGGCTACACTTCCGACAGTGAGATATCGCACTCTCCACAGACCCACGGCTGGATAATGGTAAGAAACGACTGCCGAATCAATTGATGAATGAAAACACCAATACATTATTAAATAAAATAAGATGTAGCAGATGCCTTTAGTCTACAATTTAAAAATGCAACTTTGAGTTGCGGGGTTGGTAATTTATTTTGTTAAATTGAATACAGTTATTGTCCGCCTCCGTAGTGTAATGGTCAGCACGCTCGGCTACCGTTCTGGAGGACCCGGGTTCGATTCCCAGGGGGGGTAAGAATAAATATGAGTGATTTTTTCACTGTAATATTTATTCAATATTACCCTGGACTGGTACTTGAAGCGGAGAGCTGATCACCTTTCCTTCACGTGTAAACGATCAAGATAACACTGCGTTTATATGACGCAGTGCCCTTTGCACCATTGGGGTGCGGATAAGGTTTTTTTAAATAATTTTATTAAATTTAATACAAACTATTTTTTACACTTAATTTGCATCCTATATATATTTACATCTTCTTACAGTAAACAAAACATTTCTTTTTAAATTCTTTCAGACTCTCTTCATTCTTCATACATTCAGGCATCTCATCATACATTTTCAAACCCTTATACATTACAACATTTTGAGTGTGTCTAAATACTTGTTTGAAGTCTGGGAATGCCTAGACTTCCATATTCTTCTTCATCTTTGATGAGGTGTCGAAAAATAATATGAAAAATAACTTATATAATATAGAGATAATCCAGATTTGTGAACAAATATTTGGACACACTCAAAATGTTGTAAATAAATTAACTGGTCAAATTACAAGCTAAAAATAATAAAAATGAAAATGATATTTTCTGGCGTTTCTCATGTATGTGATTATAATCTAGGATTCGGATCTCACATACTAATAAAAGAGTTTCTGCTTAATAAAAAGCTTCTTTTCATCTCACCAATAGATGTCTCTAGTGAAGTTCTAGTGATTCAAGGACAACATTTCGAAATCGGTTCATATATATAGAACTTCCAAGAATTTGAGTAGTGTGGTTGTCAATAATGGGTAGAATTGGTTAGTGTTACATGTCGCTCACTCCTTTCAAGAACGTCATAAATCAAAAAACTTGATTTTTCAGGAGAACGTTTTTTAAATATAAAAATATAATACAATTTATTAAAAATAAATATCAAGCCACTCATTGAATTTTTTACTGCAACAGATCTTTTTAGGTAAAACCTGAAGGTTTTTTCTCCATTTGAAAAATATTAAGTATATTTAAAAAAATAATTAAACAATGCCTTTTCTTCAAAATGCAAAAACAACACTTTCTGCCCTGTAGCGAGTTAATATTAGGTTAAAAATATGCCTCTTTTGCTGGGATATAGTACACTTTCTGGGCATTCCAAAAACACGCACAACTCAAAATTGACGATTTTTGATTTATGACGTTCTTGAAAGGAGTGAGCGATGTGTGTAAAGTGATCACTTAAACCAACCTATGAAGGTTATCAGCGCCATAAATGCCCAGACTTTCATATTCTTCTTCATATTTGATGAGATGTCAAAACATAATATGACCTTATACATTATAGAATTTTGCAACTCTGTTTTTTTTTTCAAAAATGGCGATATGCGAGGAGATGGTATCACTGGTTGTCATTGCGAATACAGGTGGGCGCGGAGGCAGAGCCCGGGGGCCGGGGGGCGGAGGACCCGCTGGTGCACGCGTGCCGGCTGCGCCCGCACGACTCGCGCGCGCTGCTCAAGTGCTGGGAGTGCCTCGCCTTCATTGTGCGCGACGTGGCGCACATCACGCCCTACAACTTCCAGGCCTGCGTCAACTGCATACGGACCTTCGTGGAGGCCAGCCTGCACGGGAGTGAGTCCGTTTACATTGTCTTGTTTACAGTCATATATTATTTGTCAATCAACCAGCACTGCTTCATGCCATTTACTATTATTCTATCTACTATTTGTGGACATCTTGTAATTAATACTGAATCCAGATTTGTGAACAAGTATTTGGATACACTCAAAATGTTGTTATGTATAAGGGTACAAGGATACAATGTATTGTATTTTTAAACTTTAAAATGCTCTCCTGAAAAATCAAGTTTTTTTATTTATGATGTTCTTGAAAGGATTGAGCGATATATACACTCTGATTACTTTGATGACTCCTGTCTGTTTGTCTGACCTTTGATGTTTGTGCCTAGCTAACGAGGAGAAGGTGATGAGTCCTACCCACATCCCGGGCAGGAGGCGCCGGTCTTCCAGCCATAAGCGCTCCGCTCCGCGCCAGCCGCTGTCTTCCGATGGCGAGGAAGGGGAACCCGACAACGCCCACCAGCTCATCAGTATCCAGGTGATGCCTTCATCATGATGTCAACTTCTACTATTGCACAAATTCATTTTTATTTATTTATTTGGCAGTCACCCAGTAAGAGGATGTTTCTGCCAGTGTCAAGTCTTTTTTTTTACAATTAATTAAACCATATCCGCTCCCTAAATGGAGCATATGGAGTCCACAAACTCTTCAGGCTTTTCTGTCGGCTACCAGCTCCTTTGCATCCTCCCAAGTCAGATCCGCTTCCCGAAGTTCTGACGAGAACTGCCGACGTATTGTCAGCAGTGGTCGTCCTGGGTGGTGTGAACCTGATGCCTTGTAAAAGAAGCAAGCTTGATGGCGGCTTTCAGGAGGCGTGCGGAGTACATGGCCAAGCCAACTAAATCACCTTTTCTTGACAACAGTTGTGACCAAGATTTGCTGCGTCCTGCACCTTATCTCTACATTCCTCGAAACAAAATAACAATACAAAATAATTTACAAACAAAATAATAACAGCAGTTCACAGTTTAAATGCGTTTAGCTTTCAAAATTATGGCCACAATTCTATAATTAGGTTCAGAAAGAAGGGTGGATAAGATGGGGAGTTGGATTCCTGCCTGCATTAATCTATTTTGAAAGTTCTCTTCCCCTGTTGTGAGCGGATACTGAAAGAACATATGGTTTGCGTCCCCTATATGCTGTCCACATTCACAATATGGTGATGTGACATACTTTATCTTATAGAGATGCACAGGCAGTGAGCAGTGCCCAGACTTTAGGCGACATAATATCGAGATGAAAGATCTAGACTAATTAATAATCCTTATAAATGGGCAAGCCCAAATTGAAATGATTAATCAAGATACTTTGTATACTTTCCTTTGTTAACTAACCCTTTGACTGATGAGTTTTTAAGGAAAAAAAAGTTGAAAAACGCAGGTTTAAAAAAAAAATCTAATAATGAAATAATCCATTATTGCAAGGCATTAAATAAAAATGTTTTCCAGTTTTTATGTTTTTATTGAATGTTTAAACTAATACACATTTTAACTAATTTTAAAACTTAGGTACACAATGGCTTTCCATCTAGTATTTCTAGCCCATAACTCCATTCTAATCTACTACTACCGCCATTACTGTGGTAAAATCTGTTTGAGGTATTTCTTCACCGGGGTGCCTGTACCAGGTACGGGCAAAGGGTTAATCCCAATACGATTTTTATAATAAATCTAATAGAGTAAGTCACTTCTTCAGCTCTTGGACCTGATGCACACTCTGCACAGCCGTACGGCCCAGATCTTCAAGTGGTGGAGAGAGGAGGCCAGCTTGACCAGTCCAACAGATCAAAGCTCATCAGGCAAGTACTATGCAATGTTTTACATAACTATCAAAGAGGCTGAGAGAATAGAACTCCACACTACTCTGTCTCTGCAGGGGCAGGCGGAGAAGAAAGCCACACTTGTCTGTCCTGAAATACACTCTTAGCTTCCTCTACATCGAAGCATCTATTCATACATCGCTCACTCCTTTCAAGAACGTCATAAATCAAAAATCGTCAATTTTGAGTTGGGCGTGTTTTCAGAATGCCCAGAAAATGTACTATATCCCAGCAAAAGCGGCATATTTTTAACTTTATATTTACCCGCTACAGGGCAGAAAGTGTTGTTTTTGTATTTGGAAGAAAAGGTATTGTTTTATTATTTTTTTAAATATACTAAATGTTTTTCAAATGGAAAAAAAACCTTCAGGTTATACCTAAAAAGATCTGTTGCACAGTAAAAAGTTCAATAAGTGGCTTGATATTTATTTTTAAAACATTGTATTATATTTTTAAACTTTAAAAACGTTCTCCTGAAAAATCAAGTTTTTTGATTTATGACGTTCTTGAAAGGAGTGAGCGACATGTTCTCCGGTTATGTAGACTTTTGATCCTTCTCTTCTATGCATGTCATGTCAGGTCCCCCTGATAAGCACTTTTGGTCTATTTATATTTCGAAACATAAAACAAAATGTATATCCACACATGGGCCGTGCCTTTGTGGGATCTTTATTAACACACTTAGGATGGGAAAGGTATTTTTACCCGTTCGGTCGATTGATGCTTAAAGACGGGAAGGGTATTTATACTTTCTGCGCCGGCCTCATTTCAAAGTCAGAAAAGGAGGAATTACATTTTTAATGTTTTCATATGAATATTATGTACTGTATCTCTTTGTTAAGGTCTTGACTATATGTACATAATTATTAAATCCAGCGGTCCGCAGACGTAAAAAACACCCATCCGAAATGTGTTAATATAATAGAATATTTCTGTAATGCAAGAAGAAAAAAAAATCATACAAAATATATTTGGACACACTCAAAATGTTGTAAATAAATCATCTGGTCAAATTATAAGCTTAAATAATAAAAATGAAAATGGTATTTTCTGGCGTTTCTCATGTGTGTGATTGAAATCCAAGATTTGGACCTCACGTACTAATATAAGAGTTTCTGCTTAGTAAAAAGCTTCTTTACATCTCACCAATAGATGTCTCTAGTGAAGTTCTAGTGATTCAAGAACAAGGTTTCTAAATTGGGTCATATATATAGAACTTCCAAGAATTTGAGTAGTGTGGTTATCAATAATGGGTAGAATTGGTGAATGTTACACGTGTGTAAAGTGATCACTTAAACCAGCCTATGACGGTCGTCAGCCCCGTAAATGCCCAGACTTCCATATTCTTCTTCATTTTTGATGAGATGTCAAAAAATAATATAAAAATAACTCCTTTAATTGGAGATAATCCAGTCAGATTTTGTGAACAAGTATTTGGACACACTCAAAATGTTGTAAATAATATGTTATTAATATTTTTAGAGTCGAGAGTTGAATGGTGCGACCTCTGGCACCTCGCTTGGCAGCCTCTTCTGCAGGGTATTGCCAGATTATGCACCGATAACAGGAAACAGGTTATAGTTTAAACCATTTTTTTTACTATAAAAATATAATTTTTAACCCTTAAAATGCTGAAATTAAATTTATTCAATCAACAATGAATAAAAAAAAAATTGTAACTACAATAGATGCAATTTTACGTGGGTAATTAAAGTTGGTTGATAAAATTCATGTAAAAAACTGTTAAGTTAAATAAAGTGTTATTAAGCCGTTACTCTCGAAATCAGGTGGCAAACAGCGCAGTGACATATCTACAGCGTGCCTTGCTCGTGCACGACTTGCAAACTCTCTCTGGGGAGGAATGGGAGGCGGCCTTCCACCGGGTCCTGTTCCCTCTGCTGGCGCGACCGCGCGGTCGGCACCAGGAAGTCCGGCTGCGGGCCAACACCATCATGTGCAAGGTATGGCGACATCACCCACACCGGGGAGGGCAAACGAGAGATAAATTATCCAACCAGACACTTCTAGATATGATTGTTTTTATTTTAAGCTTTCAACGCAAATAACATAGCCTTTATGTATTACTGTTTTAATTACTCAACCTTCTTCTTCGTCTTAGTCCTCATTACTGAGGGTTGAGACCCTTGTGGAAGCAATTCCTCTTCTCCAGTTATCCCTTGACTGCGCTGCACGTAGCGCTCCAACCACCGAGGTGCCTGCTGCTACCTTAACTTGAACTAGACGCCCATGCGCCGCGTGAAATAAGGATTGCGAACTGCTCAATCATTTTTGTGAAATAGTAACGGGACTTGCTACCCACGCATGGCTGTTATAAAAATAATTAAATCTCTAAAATTAGTCATCCTTTATAGGTAAAATAAAAAGCATTATCAAAATAAATCATTGTTTATAATTTACAAAGCTTTATTCGTAATTTTTCACATTTGATATAATTACACATTTTTAAACACAGACCACAAGGCCTACACCAAGAAAAAGATTATAGCACCCCAAATTTTGTGTCTTACCCAATTTTTTAAATTTTCCAGGTTTTTCTGCACCATTTAACTCCTCTGGTGGCGCGGCCCACATTTGCGGCTTTGTGGCTCCAACTGTTGGAGATATTGAGAGCCATGCTCCAAGGCGGACCCAACTCCTCGGATTTGCTTCATGAAGCCACCCTCGAGTCGCTCAAGAACATGCTGCTGGTCATGGACTCTGTCAAGGTAATGTTGGCAAAACTTGATATATTATAAACTGTTTAGTGCCGAGACTTTTTCTCATGTGTATGCTAAAATTGTTCAAGACCTTTTTGCACAAATGGTCCTCTTTATTAGGTGTATACAAAATCAACAATATTTTTCTTGCATATTGACCGATTTTTTGTATTTCTTTCTGGTATTGGTGGAGAATACATCAAACTGCTCAAATAAAGCAAAATATTGTAAAAAGCGTACTTAAATGTATCTCAAATTAAATGCAATTTGAGAAAAAAAAACACAAATTTTTCAATCACAAGAATGTCATTTTCATTTGAAATTGGCTCGTCCTAGGAGTTTGCACTATAATTTCATTGACACTATCGGTACTTTGAGTATAAGAGTCATTTTTGTACGCTTTCAACATCACTATTGGATGAATCCGAATCAAAACCCTAGAAATGCGCATTCTGCAACACAACCTCCCTGCTCAACTGCCAAATTATACTGACGTCATCATCCACATATCGACGACCGCGATGTATCGATTCTCGGCACTTAAACGATTAATAACTATTAATGATCAAATATTTATATTTATGGACGAATATTATAATACATATAATAAATATTCGCTCATAAGTGAAACTCTTGACCATCTTCAAATTGGGTTTTATTTTAACGTCATAGAATTAGTGCATTAGACCTTGGGTGTTTTCCTGTAGTACACCATTTGCTATTCCATATTATATCCACAATTTTCATTTGTCACTAGTAATGTTGTTTTATGTTGACAGGTTTTCAATGACGGAGATGGATACTCCGATCTGTGGAACGTGACTTGGGAAAGAATCAACCTTTTCCTCCCAAACCTGAAGGACGAACTATTCCCTAAAGGTAATAAATAGTTTAACATCATAATTTTTTTTTGAAAAACATAAAATATATAAAATTAAAGCCATGACATTTTTTATTTTCACAATGCATTTGTGATGTAGCTTTAACTGTTGATAGTGAAGAAGGCTGTATGGAGAGCAACCTTCATTATCACTTTCAGTGCCAAAAATATTGTACAATGTAGATGATGTAAAATGATTTCTCCATTATGAAGCTTAGTTTTGCAGACGACATTTTGA
The DNA here is from genome assembly GCF_059751285.1 of Brachycentrus maculatus. Classification (NCBI taxonomy): domain Eukaryota; kingdom Metazoa; phylum Arthropoda; class Insecta; order Trichoptera; family Brachycentridae; genus Brachycentrus; species Brachycentrus maculatus. Next base: position 1,384,561 of record NW_028281199.1, read on the forward strand.
TATCTTGAATATTTTTTGCTGATATTTTGTGGCACATTTTATTTTTATTTATTTAAACTTCATAAACAGAAAATAAATAAGTATATTGGTAGGCTTATTGCTAAGAAGCAATATCTTCGAACCAACAAAAACAGACTAGTGATTTTGGTCAAAACATTTGATACCTTATATGTGTATAGCTGTTTGCAATCAGAGAGTAGATAGTACTTGAACACTTAAAAAAAACATAAATTACAAATTGATGATAATAAGGAAGGGAAAGAAAAAAGGGAGTTTAGGGAAGGAGGTAGAGCAACAAACTATGCGAGGATGTTTGATGAACAGTTAGGATTCTAATGATAAGTAGTTATAATCTTTATAAAACAAATAAAACTCAAATTTTGTTTTTAACCACTTTTGTTTCTAAAAAATTTTTTGTGTGTCCAAATAGATGTCTCTAGCGAAATTCTAGTGATTCAAGAACAATGTTTCGAAATTGGATCATATGTATAGAACTTCCGAGAATTTGAGTAGTGTGGTTGTCAAACATGGGTAGAATTGGCGAATATTACGCGTGTGTAAAGTGATTACTTAAACCAGCCTATGAGGGTCGCAAGCCTCGTAAATGCCCAGACTTCCATAACCTTCTTCATCTATATTGAGTCTACATGTCAAAAAATTTAAGTTTTATTTTTGGTACTTTTTTTCCAGAAGTTATACGCAATAACACACCCAAGCAGCCGATACAGGAGAGGACCCAGGACAGTCTCCCCCAGAGCCCTGTGGAGTCCTCTTCCCCCTCCAGCGCTGTTCTCTCCCCCCCGTTCCTCCTCCAGCCCCAGAGCGCCTCTCCCCCGACCCCCTCGGTCCTGGGCGGTGCCATACCCATGAACACCTTCAATCAGATACCCATGGGCATCCCGCCTAAAGGGTCATCGATTATCCTCCAGCCGCCCATACTGGGGTCACAAGTGCATACTCCAATATTTGCACATATGGGACAGGTATATTTTATTAATTTTTTTATTTTAGGTAACATAGATAAATTTTTTAATATTATGTATATGTATTATGGCTCTTTAGGCTTAACCTGTGTTGAGCCGAAATACTTACATGTTAATACAATATGGGTTTTTTTTTAATTTTTAAATCACTAGATTTTATACATTATAAGATATTGTAGTCGTACAGGAGAAAGTGACTAACTAACAAAACGTAAAATGTTCAGGAGGGCCATTTAAGTCACTTTTGCTTAGCTAGAAAATAAACATCAATGTAGTTAGTCATTTTTAACAAGTCAATATATTATACTTCCAAGTTTAAAATCACTTTGGGATTTTTTTCGGTTCAATATTAAGCTAGTAAGATATTAAATAGTCAAGGATCAGGTTTTTGAAAAAAATGCATTTGTCACTTTCTCCTGTATGACTACGATGTAATACAATAAAACAATCACAAGTATTAAACCTGGACTCTAATCAAGTCTGTTTCCACCTTGTCCCTACCAACGAGGAGCAACCATCGACGGACACTATTCTTAAAAGCATGATCACTTTTGGAATTCTTAATGGTTACGGGCAGCAAGTTAAATATTTTGGAGTAAGGAATAAAAAGCTTTTTTGTGCAAAACTTGTATTGATGGATGGGCCAACATAAATACCTTTCAACATATAACCTTTCAGAGTATTTTTTTATACAGATCATCGAAAAATAATACCAATATTTACAATAACTGTATTAAAAAAACTGTTAGAGGTAATTAAATGGTTTTGATCTTAAAATATGTGGAGAAAGTTTTTTCATTCTCATACATATGTATTTAATATCACCTTGGACTGGTACCTGATGCACAATACTGATCGCCTCACCCTCATGATCATATACATAACATTCCGTCAATTTGACGGGTCAGAAGAGATTTTTTTTCATCCTTACATTTGTTTCAGATTTCTACACCGATTGGAGTAGCGATGCCAGTTTCATCTCCGAATACCGGATCACCTTACCCCATACTTTGCCCTAATCCTTTGCCACAAAAGTATTACAACAGTCAATTATCAAGTCCGCCTTCGAGTCAGTTACTCGATATGGCATCTCAAAATCAAAACTACGGAACCATTCCTTCGCCATTTACTCTTATAAGTCCCCAACAAAACCAACCCGTGGATCATACTCGCGTGAACTCGGATAATGGAAATATATCCAGTGCAGATTTAATAAGAAACGAGAAGTTGAATAACATACATGGTGATGTGTTGACCGTGGACTATACAAATTCTCCGGCTGCCATCAATATAGAGGTCCAACAGCCGAGATCACTTTACGGAGAATACTTGACCAATCCATACAATCCGCTCCCGGACGTACCGCTACCTTCTATTAAATGCGAAGAGCCTACGTTGACCAAGATAGATCCAGACGTTAGATCATCAAACCCGTTCACAGCTAATGAAAATACTTACACTCAATTCGCTGGCCCCGCTTCTAATCTAGATAAGAATTATAATCTCCCTTCGACAAATGTTATGCAGAAATCTCAAAGTGTCACCTGCAGTCCTGCGCACACCATCAGTCACGCAAACGCATTCGGTTCTAGCGATAATATAAAGAATATGACGCAAACGGAGACTGTTGATTCTGGCATGTTTAGTTTCTCTAAATATTTCTACACAGATCCTACAAATATTCCGCCTGGATCTGAAATTCTATTCGGAGAGAATTTGAACTCAATGTAAAATACATATATACATATTGTACAATCAATAGGAATAAATAGGTTCAATTACAAACATATATACATATATCCAAACGACATACATATAAATAAATGTACGTACATCCCGCTTAGAATATATGATTTTTTTTGGTTGTTTCAATAGTTTTTCTGATATATTTCACACAACTTCTGTGTATTCTGGTTAATGTTTTTCAAATCCTGCGTATTGTATTTTTTAAATTGCCCTTTTGTACATACTAATTTTATACTTTAACTTTTTTTCAAAACACTATTTATTTTTACAAAACATTAAGTACAGTCTCACATAATTTGTAGTTTTTTATTTTATTTTTTATTATTATGTGAGTATTACATTCCAGTCATTACTGTTACTAAAAATTATCTGTTTTATAATAATTTGTATTTATTTTAAAAAATATATAGTATGTGTAAGTTTTGTTTTATTGTATAAAATCAATCATTGTTTATTGGTAATATTAATATTAAATGTTGTGAAATATTTATATAGAAAATTATTGTTAATAAAATGTATTAAAATATCAATGGATTCATTTTTTGTAATATATATTATTTGTGTTCTGAGGATATTTTGTGTTTTTTTTTGTGGAACATAACTCACTTTAGAAGTTAATAAATTGGCATTGATTGAGTTTTAATATGTACTACAGTAACTATGTTGTATCCTTCTTTCTGAACCTAATTCTACAATTGCGGTCATAATTCCTAAAATGATAAAGCTTAATGCATTTAAACTATGATTTTTTCATTAATTATTATTATTACTTTGTTTATAAATAAAAATGAGACTTGACACTGGCAGAAACATCCTCTCACTGGGTGACTGCTCAATAAAAAATAAAAATAAAATCTGTCTTGTATTGTCTTAAATTGCAATTTTAAGATATCAATGTGATGTTTGCCAAAGCTATAGGGATATCTCTAAAGATATCGGGAATGGTGTGAAAATATTATCTTATCCAGTGTTGCCCAATTAGTGGTACGCGTTCCTCCAGGGGTAAGCAACGTTGCATCAAGGGGTATGAGCGGCAATCTCATCTAGGATAACTTAATAAGTAAAATACAAAAACTAAATATTGTCAGAGACTTAAGACTGAAGCTGATCAAAAAGCAACAAGATTTTTTAGAGTTTTGCAAAGAAAAACGTTCACTTTTGTCACATTGAACTACTTTTCACCATTATTAGAATTGTATTAAACTTTTTTATTGTTATTTATACATAATAAACAAAATTCCCAAGCGTGAAATAAATAAATTAAATAAAGTGAGAATGTGCTTTATAAAAAAGTTATAGCAGTTCGGAATAGGAAAATAGTATTAATGGATATATTCGTTTGTAAATTCATTTGTGTTCCTCTTTTCAATTAAATTTTACAAAAAATGTACATATTTACGACGCCACAGGCTCTGTACCTACAACTCTTTTTTTTGGTAAGTAGGTATCGATACAATATTAGTCTATGCTACAAAATGTCTATAACTTGATTTAGTCTATGATTTTGACAAACGTCAAAACATACTTTTTGAAGTTTTGCGGGAACTCCATTTCGTACTGCTTTAGTTTTCACATTTTATAAATTAATTAAATGTACTAAAATGCCTGAGAGTTTGGAAACGGATATTTCAAATGCTAAACAATATTTAAGTTCACAACATGTGAAAATTCACGATGAATGGATTACAGGGTAATTATTTATTGATTTAAACACGTGAAATTAATATATTTTTTTCTCTCGTCATTAATTTTTGTTTATCCATTAGGTGTGTAGAATTCTTTCGCGAAGAACAGAGGAGTAAACCGTACACTAGACAACAGTTGAACGAAATGGTCAAAAGTCAGTGGTTACTGGGAGATCTCCAAGAAATATCGCCTGGGTGTTTACCTCCGAATTTGAGCGGCCAAATAAAAACATTACTGAATGGGGTGTATTTACTTCAACTCATTTCCTTACTTGACATAGGTATATATGTACTAAAATACTGGTTTAAATCTTAATTTGTTAGCCATGTTATTTTTACAACCTTTTAAAACCTATCAGCGAAAGCTAAACTGGCAGTACATAACCTGGTTCTGGTCTCGGTTCCAACCCTTGTAGGGAAGCTAAGCTTGGAGTTGGCAAAAGAAGCATGAAAGCAGACTGAATGCAGTCGAAATGCGATCCCTCAGACAAATGTGCGGTAAAACGATGTATGATAGATGTTGGAATGGTAAAATAAGGAAATAATGAGAGGCTGAGGATAAGCATTATTGATAAAATTAAGAAAGGTGTGTTGAGTTGGTCGTATGAGTGAGGAAAGAATGGTAAAACAAATATATGAGGCGAATGTAGTTACAAAAAGAAGCAGAGGAAGACCGAGATAAACTTGGCATGATCGGGTATGTTAAATGCTAAAAGTGGCCAGGTATGAGTAGATGCATGAATGTGTAAGAGGCGAAGAATGCTTGCAAAGACAGAGTGGTGTGGTGTTCAATTCTCTCTGCTTACCCCCGCGGAGAAGTGGCGTGATAGTTAGTTAATGTTTTTATGTCGTATAAGTTATGAAGTGGAAATAACCTCTTTATTAAAACATTTCATTCTAGGGTTACCAGCTTATCAACAATTACAAAAGTTGACAAAAGTAGATATTACGAACATAGAAGTAACAAATAAAAACAATAATAATTTTAATAACACTTTTCAAGAACCCTCCTCACAAAGGTAAGATATTATTATTATCATTCTTTATTTATTTAATATATTTACATTTTTAAGTACAACATAATACAATTTCTAAACATTTATACATATTGCTCACTCCTTTCAAGAACGTCATAAATCAAAAAACTTCATTTTTCAGGAGAACGTTTTTAAAGTTTAAAAATATAATACAATGTATTAAAAACAAATATCAAGCCACTTATTGAACTTCTTACTGCGCAACAGATCTTTTTAGGTAAAACCAGAAGGTTTTTTCTCCATTTAAAAAATATTCAGTATATTTAAATAAATAATTAAACAAAACCTTTTCTTCAAAATGCAAAAACAACACTTTCTGGCCTGTAGCGGGTAAATACAAATTTGCAGGGATATAGTACATTTTCTAAGCATTCTGAAAACATGCACAACTGAAAATTGTCAATTTTTGATTTATGACGTTCTTGAAAGGAGTGAGCGATATGGCAAACTTATGGTTATAGATTCGCTGTGCCTCTCTAAACAAGCTCTTGTGCTTGGAGAGGGACTTACACTCAAGGTTTAATGTTTTATAATAGTCTTTTTTATATATTTTTTTTCAAGATTTATATGTAATGGGCATAATTTTTTCTTAAGAATTTTTATTACTTCCATTTTTTAAATTTCTTCAGGGAGTTTATTGAAATATTTAATTCCCGAATATTCGAAGTTTTGTTGAAATTGTTTAGTATTACATTTTGGAGTTGAAAAATCATTTAAGAATCTCGAAGATAAACTTTTTTTAAATTAAAATATTTGTCACCTTTTAGTAATTGAAAAATTGCGTTTTTATTTTTTTAAGTGGTTTCTATGTTTGGGATTTGAAATTTTGTAAATTATAATTTTGTTGGATATATATATATTTTTTTCAAAATAATTTTAATTAATGTTTTCTGTACTATTTTCACAGAGTTCAGTATGTTGTTGCAAGTACCTCCCCATCCAACAATGTCATACTGTAATAGTGAGTGTACAATAGCATAGTAAACTCTTTTTAGGTTGTCGATGTTCAGTATGTTTCGAATTCTAATAAATTATATTTCTACTACTACTCTGTAAGCTCCTGCCACATTCCAAAACCGGTATGGAAACTACTGGTTTCCATTCTGACTTATCCATTAAACAAAGACTTTAAAAAAGTCTTATTTATTCAATCATGCAAAGTTTTTCACAATCAAAGATAAAAATGAAAACTTATGTTTTCATTAATAAAGTCCCTATCACTGTCAACAGGGCATGTCAGTTAATACCAACTAGTGTGTACAAAAATGTCCGCCACCGTGATGTAATGTTCAGCGTGTTTAGCTACCGTGCTGCAGGTCCCGGGTTCGATTCACAGTGGGTCAAATAAATACAAGTGATTTTGTTTTGAATATTGAAAGCATTAACTTTGTGGATCATATTGATATATTATTTCGAGAAATAAAAATACTTTGTGTTCTGATCCACTCACATTTTTATTAACCAAGTAGTTTCGGTAACAACCTGTTGCCCTCTTCAGGGTTTCATTTATTACTAAATATATATATAAAAAGAAACAGTTTACAAGTTGTTGGGTTTCAAAAGGGTAGGGGTGGGGGTAATGGTGTTTTAAGGAGGGGTAAGAGCAAGGAAGGGGATAACTCTGTTTAGGTTGGGTTTGATTTTATGGGAAAAATATTAAAAATGGGACTTTGACTAACGTTTATTTGGTTGTTAATTATATTTAATTTTTGTTTAACCGCTTTTTTTATTTCTAACACCTCTAAATTATTAATTTGACTAGTTCTGTTATTACAATGCAAAATTTCTATCCCATCTTCAAAATTGAACGAATGATTATTAGATAAGATGTGGTCCGCGAATTCCGAAAAATTGTTATTATTAAGACATCTCATATGTTCTTTTATTCTAATGTTAAATGAATGCGATGTTTTTCCAATATATATTTTTTTCACTATAAACAAGTGATTTTTTTCACTATAATTTATATTTGAAGCACTAACTTTGAGATTTTCCATTTTTTTATTAAAATATAACTTTGTTAAAATGTAATGGAAAGACAGCTGGGAGTCAACATCCCAAGAGCGACATGCGGAGGCACAAACAGATCCCTAGGATCTACAAAAAGACGAAGAAGAAAAATTTGTTTTAAAATCACTATAAATATTTTATTATAATTTAATTATAATGTTTACCGGTTTTGAAGCTAACCGCTTCTTTATCAAGACTAGATCTACCCAAGCTCTTTTGCCTAGCCGTCAAAATATTTTGAATTTTGTCAAGTAGATGGTGTTTTAGTATTTATCAGTCTTAAGTTAGCTTCGAAACTGGTACATATTATAATTAAGTAATAATAAAATATTTACATATAGTGATTTTAAAACAAAGTTACATTTTAATTATGATTTTTTCACTCTTAGGTTTTACTCTCTCATGTCTACTGAATAGCGCAAAGGATTGACATTGCATTATACTGACAATACAATTTTTCAGAATGTTGAAGCTCCAACTCACTGATGGGGTTCAAGAAATAGCTGGAATTGAATACAAACCAATGAGAAATTTAAACACGGATTTAATACCTGGAGTGAAAATTCAAGTTAAAGGTATGCCATTTTGTGAACTATATTCTTCTTCTTCTTCTTTTTGTAGATCCTAGGGATCTGTTTGTGCCTCCGCATGTCGCTCTTGGGATGTCGACTCCCAGCTGTCTTTCCATCTTTTCGGAGGTCTGCCTGGGGGTCTGCGTCCTTAGGGGTTTCCTTGGAGGGCGATACGTGGAAGTCTGTCTTCTGACATTCTGTTTATATGTTCCTTCCAGTATCGCCTTCGTTGCCGTCCCCACCTCACGATATCCTCCGTCTTATACATGCTTCGAATGTCAGTATTTCTAACTCGGTCTCGCAATGTGTTTCCAGTTATGGATCGGAGAGTCTTCATCCCGGAGGTTTGAAGTCGAGATTTTGTTTTGGAAGTATTTGTTCTTGCCTCAATCCCATAAGTGGCTATTGATCGAACACATGTTTTGTATATTTTCATTTTACTTTCTATTTTCATGTGTTTGTTCCTCAACACCGAGTCTCTGAGGCATCCCGATACAACTGCAGCCTTGTTTATTTGTTTCCAGACTATATAATTATATCAACTGTTGATTGCTTTGTTTTTTCTTGTATGTATGCTTAAATTGATGAAGACTTTTTTGTTGTTGCAAAAACTTTTATTAGGTGTGTATGGAGAGTATTTTTCTCAAACCTTGTCCGATTTTAGTATTACTTTCTGGTATTGGTGGAAAACATATCCAACTACTCAAACAAAACAACATTTTGTAATAAATATACATAAATATATTTAACAATAAATGCAATTCGAGAAAAAAACGGAAAATTTTCATTTCACAACATTTTGAGTGTTTCCAAATACTTGTTCACAAATCTGGATTATCTCCAATTACAGGAGTTTTTTTTAGATTATTTTTTGACATCTCAACATAGATGAAGAAGAATATGGAAGTCTTAAGGTTGGTTTAAGTGATCACTTTACACACGTGTAACATTCACCAATTCTACCCATGATTGAAAACCACACTACACAAATTTTCAGAAGTTCTACATATATGAACCAATTTGGAAACATTGTTCTTGAATCACGAGAATTTCATTACAGACATCTATTGGTTAGATGAAAAGAAGCTTTTTTTGAGCCGAAACTCTTTTATTAGTATGTGAGGTCCGAATCCTGTATTTAATTAAATCACATACATGAGAAACGCCAGAAAATATCATTTTTATTATTTAAGCTTATAATTTGACCAGATAATTTATTTACAAAATTTTGAGTGTGTCCAAATAAAATGAAAATAACACCTGTAATTGGAGATAATCCAGATTTTGTGAACAAGTATTTGGACACACTCAAAATGTTATAAAGAATATGGAAGTCTGAGCATTTACGGGGCTTACGACCTTGAGTAGAACCGGTGAATGTTACACGTGTGTAAAGTGATCACTTGAAAACAGTTTCCAATTTTTTATGCACAGGTCCCATTGATTGCCGCCGAGGTGTGCTAATGTTAGAAGAAAAGCATATTACAATATTGGGAGGGGAAGTTGATGATCTTTTATTGGTTAATCAGTATACTAATGTTCTTGCCAGGATTGTGCAGGCCAATTCACTGCATAATGTAGATAATCCCATACCTGGTAAGTATGTACGTGCTGTAATCGAAATATAAAATCTATCATGGATATTTCAGTTGGTTAATAGTTTGTTTTTTCAGCGGCAACATTCACGAGAGACGCATATCAACCAGCTGTAGAGTTGACGTTGTCAAATGTCCAAAATCAAACAAATAATAGAAATTTGCATACCAATCGTTCTCCCAGAGCAGTGCAGTCAGTTCAACCGCCAGAAACTATAGAAGTTATAGATCTGGATGATGAAATGTTTATGGATGATGACTTCGATGTTGATCAAATCGAAGCCATTGAAAAACAAGTATTAGTACCCCCGAGTCTTCCTTCTGATTGTGCAACACCGAAAATGCCGACAAAGAAACTTAAAATGGATGCCCCAGGTCAGTCTGCAGTGCAGATACCTTTACACTTGCATGAAAGTCCGGAGCACAGATCTAATGTCAGCAGTAGAACGGCGCCTTATCTCGATGAAGAAGAACAATTTGCAAGAATGGCGGACGAATTTGATGATTACAACAGCAACCCACCCTACGTATGTAACAACATCAATCGAAATTGTGGAAATATTAGAAGTAATGATAATGACATTGTTACTAAAACAGATAGTATCGCAGAAACAAAAACATTACAAGATGAATCATTGCCGGTCAAAGTGAACCACGCTCCGTATGTCTACCTGAAACAATTATCTGAAATTCCCGACAGGAGAAAGTTGGACAAAACGTTCCCCGTTAAAGCGCAAATAATGAAGTTAAACAGCAAGCTGTCTCTGCAGAACCACAAGTGGGTGTTGCAGTGTCGGCTGTGCGACGGGTCGGCCTACCTGGACGTGAGCGTGTCCAGCCAAGTGCTGTGCCAGATGATCGGCTACACTCCCGCGGAGATGACCAAGATGAAGAGCGAAATGGGCTCCAATCCGGTGCTGAAGGCTAAAATGCTCCAGGTATTATACAAACAAGTATTCAAATCTTTGTTCACAAATCTAAGTTTCGAGTTATTTATATTGACATCTCAACATCGATAAAAAAGAATATGGATATGTGGGTATTTACAGGGCTTATGACTTGTTACAAGCTGGTTTAAAAGATCATTTTAAGGTGGAAACTGACCAGAGCATTTCATCGTAACATAACGTAACATAACGTTGTAACATAACGTCGTAACATAACGTCTTACCATAACGTCGTAACATAACATCGTAACATCGCTCGCGGCGAGCATACGAAACTATGGATGGAGCGCTTCGCTCGCTGTACTGACTATACGAATGCTCGCATCGTAACGTGTTACGTTACGACGAAATGCTTCGGTTAGTCTCCACCGTTATACAGGTGTAACATTCTACCCATGATCGACAACCACAGTACTCAAATTTTGGAAAATGTAAATATCCTTAAATAGACACCTTCTTTCACATGTGGGTTCTCGGCACCATCTATGGTTGAGTTGAGTGAGTAAAATAAAAGGACTTAAACCAGCCTTTGACAGGTTTTAAGGCCTGTAAATACCCTGACTTCCATATTCTGCTTTACCTATGTGTTGAGACGTCAATTTAACAATGTTCAATAGTTCATAATTTCAAATCTTTTTAATAATTCACTACTTGTATTAAAATTTAGATACAATGTTGTAAATCAGTGCGTGTATTCAATATGTGTAATACGATCTTTAGAAAGAAACTAAAAACGCATTTGTTTGCTAAATCATTTCCACAATCTCCTTTTCCCCAATTGAATCATTGTGAAGTGCCCTTAAAAGGTAGTATTTTGCAAAAAATGGAGTTGTATAAATTATCCAAAATGATTATTATTATTATTATTAGATTTCACTAAAAATATTAAACTTTTGCATGTATATAACAGATGTCGCATTGAACCCATGATTTTATATTATTTTAACTTAACGTACAGAAAAAAGTACATTGTCTGGCTTATTGCTAAGAAGCAATATCTTCCAACCAACCAACAATATTGCTCACTCCTTTCAACAACTTCATATATCTAAAAACTTGATTTTTCAGGATGTCATTTTTATAGTTGAAGAATATAATGAAATGTATTAAAAATAAATATCAAGCCACCCATTGAACTCTTTTTAGGTAAAACCTGAGGGTTTTTTCTCCATTTGAAAAATATTTAGTGTATTTAAAAAAATAATTATTAATACCTTTTCTTCAAAATGCAAAAACAACACTTTCTGCCCTGTAGCGGGTAAATATTAAGTTAAAAATATGCCGCTTTTGCTGGGATATAGTACTTTTTTTGGGCATTCCGAAAACATGCACAACTGAAAATTGACAATTTTTGATTTATGACGTTGTTGAAAAGAGTGAGCGATATATCATATACATTTTTCATTATATCCCCTATAAATACAATATGAGGTACCTGTTATATGTGTAAACATATCGCTCACTCCTTTCAAGAACGTCATAAATCAAAATTCGTCAATTTTCAGTTGTGCATGTTTTCAGAATGCCCAGAAAATGTACTATATCCTAGCAAAAGAGGCATATTTTTAACTTCATATTTACCCGCTACAGGGCAAAAAATGTTGTTTCTGCATTTTTAAGAAAATGTATTGTTTAATTATTTTTTCAAATAAACTAAATATTTATCAAATGGAGAAAAAACCTTCAGATTTTACCTAAAAAATCTGTTGCACAGTAAAACGTTCAATAAGTGGCTTAATATTTATTTTCAAAACATTGTGTAATATTTTTAAACTTTAAAAACGTTCTCCTGATTAATCAAGTTTTTTGATTTATGACGTTCTTGAAAGGAGTGAGCGATATATTGAAATCTGTCTTACCCAAATATTTTTTATTTCTAGGGGATAGATAATGCAAGACAGAAAATTCAGAAATTGGACTGCCTCCTTCTCATCTCATACGGCTCCACTGGACCAACTGTCGTAGGGACAGAGGACTTTCAATTTGCGCATCTTTACCAGTTAAAAACGAGACATTCCAGCAATTTAAAATGATATTCTTTAACCGCCCTACCTTTGGGTTATAATTTAAATGGGTAAAAAATCATTGAGGTTTTTTTTTCAAGATCTCTCAAAAACATACTTATTAACAATGTACCAGACAATTTTTTAAAAACAATAGATCATTTCTTCTCTGTTTTATTCCTCATTACTGAGAGTTGTGACCCTTGTGGAAGCAATGACTCTTCTCCAGTTATCCTTTGTTTGCCCTGCACGAAGCGCTCCAACCACCGAGGTGCCTGCTGCTGCCTTGATCGGTTCATCGTATGGGGATCTTCCTCTCCAGGCTACCGATCACAACCAGGTCGTTCCAGGCTTTCCTCAGTGCCCAAAGAACTGAAGAATTGGACTCTGGCCATGTCTGTACACGACGGATTTTCCTTCCCGTCCTTCAGATCAGATCCATTTAGGACCCTTTTTATATCTTTTGCAAGTCAGAGTTTCTTAACATAAAACATTGCTGGATGATAAAAAAATAACCATTTTGTGGCTTCACACAGGGGTGGGCAGAGAGAATAGAATGCCACACCAGTCTGTTTTTGCAAACAATCTTCGCCTCTTCCTCATACATACCCGCCGATTATTCTCCTGACCCGACTGCAAAAAAAGGATAAAAGTGGACTGAATACAGTCGAAATGTGACCTCACACAATTGTGCGGTAAAACGATGTATGATAGATGTTCAAATGGTAATAAAAGGAAAGAATGCAAGGCTGACATAAGCAGTATCAAAAAAATTAAAAAAAGTGTGTTGAGATGACCACTTTCAAGTATTTGAAATACCATGCCAAGTTTTTCACTGGATATTTTTTTTTTGTAATAATATATTTTACAAATTTATTTTGTCTTGAATTTAATATATCATTCAACATAATCTCGACATATTCTGCAAATGAGGTAGCCAGCGATATTGACCTCAAAATACTAAACACACCGCATGACGTATTCACATGTGTGGGGCCAATACAAATAATTTGACGTATCACAAACATTTCTCTTCAACAGGTATACTTTTTTGTATCTGCACGTACGGGATACGGATTATTGTGTTTAGGCGATAATAAAGCGAACATATTACATACGATCGTATGGGTAGGGCAGTTTAAATCTTAATATGAGAGATGATTTTTTTATTTCTTTTTATAAATAATATAAAAAATCAAATGATTATATTTATTTATTTATTTATATCATCCCAATTTTACAAATTATAGTCAAAGATAGTACAGTAATTAAAAATTTACAACTGAAAAAATATGTAAAGTAAAACACAGTATCCATAATCATAACCGAAAGTAATGTTTAAATCACATATTCAAATCAGTTCTAATACAAAGTAATAAAATTGCTAATAAATACAATGCTAAAAATAAAACCTTTATTTTCTATATTGCAACACATTTATCTACATAACAGTAGAGTAAACATTAAATTAAAAAGTATGTAAATATTATCGTTGTGGTTGATTTAAAATAAAAACAATCTTTATTTAGTGAAATGATTGATTTCAAATACCTTGGGACAGCTATCAGAAGCTTTAAAAGCTGATTTAAAGAATTTTTACACACTTATACATACATAGGTAATCGGAATATAATCAAAAATATTATTCATTTATTTCGTATAGTAAAATAATTTCAAAAATGCTCATTCAAAATGCAACAATATGTACTTTATTGAAATCTAATATACTTCTTTTATTAGATAATCATGTTGTAATGCTTACACAAATTGTTTTATTTATTTATTTTAATCTATGGACTATGCCAGGTAAAAATATGATTTTATTGAAAAGTTAATTTAATTTAAACAAGCAATAATTAAAGGAGAATACAAATAAAAAAGCGATGTTTATTACCATTCCAAAAGGAGGATTCCTTTAACACATCTTATGCGATAGGCGAGTTTTACAATCCTCTGTCTGCGTTTGCGGGACAGTTACCAACATTTATATTGCTGTACCAGGAGACTGTTTTTTGCTTATTATATTGCAATATTTAAGGTTTATAGTGACATCTATTGAATTTTCCTTAAAGCTTTATTATAAGAGTATAACTCGGGACTGTCCCACAAGAAGGATATGCTGTCACAATTAATATGTTACGCAAGCGGTATTCCGCCCGTGCTGCTCATTAACTTATGCTCGACTGGCTCCGCATGAGATGTGTTTTTTTTGTGAAAAACATTTTTGGGATTATTAAAAATTGAAGTAAATTAAAAACAGGCCACAAGGCCTACACCAAGCCGTAGAAGAAAAATTAATGCACAGTGCCATTTTTCATTTTATCACACCTTACCTAGAACTAGAAAGATATTAATTTATAGTACCACATTCAGATTAAATATCAAGACTTTTAAAATTACATATCATTACATAAATACGTAAGAGAGCAGTCACATCATTAAAAATCTACAGATTACAAATAATTACATTTATACAACCGAGGGAACGAGCCTCTTACCACTGTAGTCTAAAATACATATGTAATGAGCTCGATGTAGAGATGTATACAAATTTTGTCTTAAAGATTCAGTTCAAAGTGGTAAGGAACAATTTCCGCGGTCGTATATACATTATATTAAAAGTCGAATATATATTACCTGACATGCTTACCAACATCTTGATATTTGAAGTTTTTTTTTTAAATGGCAATACTAAAAATATTGAAAATGGAACAATTTTTGAATTAAAAAAAAGATCTTTGAAAAATGTCAAGTGAGAAAGAGAGGGGATTCAATTGTTTATTTTTTTTAAACTGAACATTTTGTGAAATACGTGATAATAGACTCAATATCACAAGTTGGCCTTCTGTTATTTATTTAAATTGTTTTGTAAAATCAGCAATCATTGGAGCCTTGCAACAGCCATTTGCGTGTGCTAGCTATCTATGCTTGAATCGTAGAAATCACATTAAAAGTGTGCCTTTAATAATTTAAATTTTACTTGGTAATATGTGTTACAATAGATTTTAAGAAAAAGAGGGAAGGTACCAAGTTAAAATTTAAGTTAAATATGGATAGATAATACCATAAAGTGAGTAGCGAACCAATTAATGAAATAAAAGTGTGCTAGCTACCACATTTACACATACACAATTGAATCATTGATTTGGTATCAAACAATTATAAACAGTTCCCCAGTCTAGACCGAGTGTGATTCGGCCAAGCAGTTTCTATTGGCTCACTCCTTTCAACAACGTCATGTATAAAAAAAACTTGATTTTTCGGGAGAAAGTTTAAAAATAGAATGTATTAAAAATAAATATTACGCCACTTATTGAACTTTTTACTGTTTAACAGATCTTTTTAGGTAAAACCTGAAAGTTATTTCTCCATTTGAAAAATATTTGGTATATTTGTCTGCCTCCGTAGTGTAATGGTCAGCACGCTCGGCTACCGTTCTGGAGGTCCCGGGTTCGATTCCCAGATGGGGGTAAAATAAATATAAGTGATTTATTCACTGTAATATTTATTCAATACTACCATGGACTGGTACCTGAAGCGGAGGCCTGATCACCTTTCCTTCATGTGTAAACGATCAAGATAACACTGCGTTTATATGACACAGTGCCCTATGCATCATTGGGGTACGGATAAGGGTTTTATTTTATTTATTATATTTAAGAAAATAATTAAACAATACCTTTTCTTCAAAATGCAAAAACAACACTTTCTGCCCTGTAGCGGGTAAATATTAAGTTAAAAATATGCCGCTTTTGCTGGGATATAGTACATTTTCTGGGAATTCCGAAAACATACACAAATGAAAATTGATGATTTTTTATATATGACGTTGAAAGGAGTGAGCGTATTGCATTAATGAGCCCGGGAAAGTGGTATTCCTACTTGTCGGGCACTACCGCATGAGCCAAACATTTTTATGTACCTATTTGTTTTTGTTGACTAACCCGAGTGGTGTTCGAGTACTCTTGTTTTGACTCGTTGGTAATGATTTCTCAAAGTAACAATATTAATATTAAAAAAAATAATTGATTCCAGTTAGTCTCCGTGTGACATTACGCGGTGACTAACTGGAATCAATTAATTTTTTTATATGACATGATTTTTAATATATGACAATATTTTCAATTTTTGGATGCACTTTCTCTTTAAAACCGAACTGTTAAGTGGTTAAAAATTGTTTTTTTTTTGTGTTCTTAAAATGAGTTTAATTTTTTTTTCATGTGTTAAACTCAGTAATTAAGTAAAATAAATAAAATATAATCACTCCCTTTATAATTGTCATTCCCCTTTATTCACACGACAGTTGTCTTTGTTTTACAAAATGGAAAATATTAATATAATATATACATATAAGAAATCTGTATAATTTATATCTCTGTTGAATATTGAATGAATGAATAAAAAAATGTTGAAAAATGAAAAGCTAAATGCATGTTTAAAAAATTGTCTAACAGGGAACCATCATAGAATAAAAGAGGATAGTACGAGAAAATAAAATGAAGTATTTTCATTTAATTATTTATTTATTTATTGTCGTACTACGCAGTAAAAGGTAACACATTATTTTTGTTATTTTTTTATAGATATTTTTACATTTTGGTGGTTTTAGATACTGCAAGAGTTTCCACTAACTGTATATACTCATAGAGAAAAATAAAGGAATATCTAAAAAGGTTTTTTTTCATATTGCTTTATTTTAATACAACATCAGAAACTAATTAGCCTGTAACTAAAATGTTTCAAGGTCGTAAAAATGAATAGTAAAGCAAAGGTAAATATTGAATCTAGATATTTGTATGTCTTAGGTATTCCGAGTGCTGTCATGAAACCTGCCTCTTTTGCAAGGCATCAGATTCCCACAGCCTAAGATGAGAATGTCCTCATGTGCTGACAATTAGTCTACGTTTTCATTTAAACTACTTTTTGAGCCTGATTTTGGGTGATGTAAAGGATCTAGGCAGTTTGTGCAAGAAGAGTGGATATGAACAAAGAAATACCCAATGACTCATTTCTTTAACTTAACATGTAAATTGAACTTAACTTGAACAGTTCAAAATATCGAGAAAAATAGAACATTCATTTGACAATGTGTAACGGTAATTTGGAATTTCCCACATCCCTCGCATACATTTACTGGTCAGTTTGTCTATTGTATTTTAGAGATAGTGAAGTATTTTTTAAATAAAATTGAGATTTGATATACTGAATTGATTTTTATACAATGAAACCTATCCATTATACTTTTTGACTTTAGTTTACTTTTTTTTCACATGGTGCAAATGGGGAGTTCATTGTATTGTCACCTAAATGCAGAACTATCCTCAAGTTACATAAAAGTCGATTTCATTTGTATTCATGTATTGTGGTATATATGCTATTGATTTTGTTGTGCAGAAAGTTCTCAAGTTAAATAAATAGCTATTCAAACATTTTGAATCTAGATATTCAAAAGAAAATACAACTAAACTGATTGAAAGTACTCACTTTAGAAAGTTTAAATGCCTTGCTTGTAAAATTTCCTTAAATGCCGTTAGCATAGTTTTGGAATATGCGTCCCAATCTGTCAGAGTATGGCAACATTATTAGCATTGCCTTAAATAAGTTTTTATATTCAAAATACTCATAATTACATGCATACTGAAGTGCAAATCTATTAGTAAACAAATAAATCACATTTTATTTCTACTTCATCTCTTTAATCTACACAATATCAGTTTTAACATACCAAATTTTTTAATTATTTACCATCTATCTATCTACATAGTACATTGTAAAATAATGCTATGAAAAATATACAATGGGTGAAAAACTTATCATAATCAATTATAAAACTATGCACAACTTGAGTTGAATATCTTTTATTATATTAATCGCACCTAGAGTTTTTTTGCGAGTGTACATATTTATTACAATTAAACTAATGTTTTAAGGGCACCTTTATACTTATAAGTAAACCACTTTAGGATTTTTTCATTATTTTAAGCTGTTCGTCTAAATGCGTTACTGAAACTATTCACTAATAAAAAATATCAAGATAAGACAGGATTTGATTTAGATTTTAGCAGTCATCACATCGGTTAAGGCCAAGTTTGTTAAAGAAAGGTAATTTGACGTGTGTGATCTAA
Organism: Brachycentrus maculatus; assembly: GCF_059751285.1. Taxonomy (NCBI): domain Eukaryota; kingdom Metazoa; phylum Arthropoda; class Insecta; order Trichoptera; family Brachycentridae; genus Brachycentrus; species Brachycentrus maculatus. The sequence continues at coordinate 1,403,264 of NW_028281199.1, forward strand.
TATCATGTGCGACCTAATGTCACATTGAAATAATGATGACAGAAGAGAATCAATAATTTTTTTTGTTTATAGTGACACCTATCCGCTGCACAGCAAAGCAAATATGAGAAGAAATTAGACATTTAAGACATGTTTTTATGTATGAAGTTGAAGGTAACCGAAATGCTACCTGGATTTATTGACCTCTGAAAGTTCCCGCCTCATTCCCAAGTCTGGTATAGAAACTCTTGGTTTCCAATAAATAAAAATAATTAAAATGGGTAAAAAAATGTTAATTGGAAGTAAAAATTGATTAAAACTGTTGTTTGTCAATGAATTTATCAAGCATTAATTAAATTTGTCTTCTTCCCATACCGTGAAGATGTTGATATGATCATCTTTTCATATTTACAACCACACATTTATTTGTAAAATTAGCTTGTGGTAAAACCCCGTTTTGTTAAATAATTTGACACCATATTTGGTAAATGACTATGTTATACAGGATGTTGGTTGAAATGCGATAGAAATCCGTTTATCTCATTTACCAGCGCGCGTGCTGGCCAGTAATCTATGGTATTGCCTGAGATCGAGTATAATGTATATATTACTATATACATATTATCATAACGCTTACTAGCGTTGTGATAATACATTAAGAAATTTGTGATTTTTCAAAGCTGCAATGTGTGATGTCATTCCTATTTTTGATGGATGAAAAGACAAATGTTTAGATAGATTTTTATTATTCAGTACATCAATTAAAATGGAAATATGGAGGAAAACATGATGAAATACATGGCATTGTAAATTTATTAATTCCATGAAAGTTTGTCCTAAGTGGTGTAAATATATAGAATTATCTTAAGTCTCAAGAAAAACGAGATCTATTTGAGAATATTTTATACAAATAAAGTACTGTTGGGTATTATATCCAAAATTAAACATGACAAAACAAATGGCTTGAATTCTACTGTATTTGCATATATATGTGACGCGTTTCGTCATATTAAGACATTATCAAACACCGTTTCGTCTTACATTGACAATGTCTGATATAGTGAGTGTTTGATAATGTCTTAATAAGATGAAACGGTGTTTCATAATGCCTTATACGACAAAACGCGTTACATATCAAATATGTAAATACAGTTGAATTTAAACCATTAACCGTGTTTAATTTTGGATATATTACCCAACAATTCAATATGGAATTCTACCAACTGTTAGAATAAATAAAATACTATGGTTTATTAAAAAATCTATTATAGTGGAACTCGGTTATATCGGCCTCGGCTGTTACGTAAAAAAGGATATAATGTTCCTTTTAGCAAGTACTGCCAAACTGTATGTATTAATACTAGCGTTATTATAAAATGCTGTTATTGTCAATGAATATTACCAATCTCGGTTACAAAGTTGATTTCTTTGTGACCAAATCGTTTGTCCATCACTATAAGAAGCTATGAAAGCCGCCAAAATACTTTTGTTTCTTTGACTTGGTAGAGACGTCTGCTGTCAAATTCGATGCAATACACCATTTTCACAGAACCACAGAAAAAAATATCTGAAAATCCTTTAAATTAGTCTGGTCAAGAAAACAAATACGGGCTTCTTTGTACAATACGGATATAGCTAAATAGAGTTTCAAATCACTATGGTTTTACTTTTTTAAATAAACTCTTTGTGCAATAATTTTTATTTTTTAGTTTAACATAATGTGAGCCATATCAATATCAATGAAATACATATTTTCATCAATTGATTAGGTAGTCATATTTTGATAATATCTATCCATTTTTATGTAAATATTATAATTTTTTAAAAGCTAATATGACACGTGTTTCGATGCATTCCACATCATTTTCACGGTGTTTGAAAATGATACGGAATGCATTAAAACACGTGTCAATTAACACGATTTTGAAATTTAAATTAAGAAGTCACTCTTGTAACGTCATAATTTTATCGGTCCCTTCAATGATGTTATAACCAAGTTCCACTATATCTCGCAAAATAGTATTAACTCAATTTAGATAATTTCATTTAAAATATATGTTGGACATAACAATAGCGAAATAAAAAGATACTTTCAAAGCTATAGGAATTATATTTTTCTTTGTGAGGATGTAGAAAATCAGCAGAGGAGACAATCCATACATAATTAGTTATTCTACATAATGTAAATACATATCCACAGAAACTCACCATAAGACGTAGACGGAGAAAATGCAACTCAAAATTTATAATACAGCTGTACAGTAATTTATCAAGAGTATATATCAAATTCAATATCATCTCGAGTTTTACAAAAACACGTATAAGGTATAAGAAAAAATATATATACAATGAGACCTCTATCTGTCGTTTTTCAATAGACCTATTGAAATTAACTATGAATGCGGGAAAACAATGAATGGGGGATTAAGAACACACAAGGAGATACGATTGAGTAAAGATATCGTCGTCCCAATCTACATAACTATTGGTAGATTAAAATTCTATGAAGAATACAAGTTTTAGAAGTAAATAAATGTATTTATGTAAAAAAAATACAGAGCTGAAAAGAACCAAAGAAAAAATTATTGCATTGTAAATATTCTGTGATCGTTTTATTTCCGTTAGTCAATAGTATATTTTTGCAAATGATATTTTTTCGGCATCAGTTATTGAATGTGCGAAGTAGAATGTTTTAAATCTTTCAAAGAGTGTGCATGCTGAAATGAAGATACAGGCAGCGGCTCCTCTTCATCAATATCGACCTCTTCTACTGTATCCGTCAACCTTGCGTCACGAAGGCTTTCGATAATTTCTATCCCATACGTTAAATGTAAAAAAATGTTAAGTAGAATGTAAAAAAACACAGACAAAATATATCAATGATTAAAGAAAACACTTGTTTTTTACCACTTGAGTTTTATTATAGACTACATGTTTCAGAAGTTAAATTTCCATCATTCAGGTCTGTATAATAACTAAAATATAAAATATAAAATTAATTATACTAATCACTCATTTCACTCTCATAAATTAAAATTATTACACCTTGTTCCATATAAAGGCCAAATTGTGAATTATCTTGAAAATTTAGAAATCCAAAAAAACCTGAATTCTAATAATAATTTATTAAATAATATATTGTTTCAAAATTCTTCACCTTTGCTTTCCATTTTTCCTTTGTTTTCAAACTCCGCCCCTTGACTAACCCCTTCCTCTTACTTTCCCCTCTCCTTATTTATAGAACAATTTTATATTTTATATTTTAGTTACTATACAGACCTGAATGATGGAAGTTTAACTTCTGAAACATGTAGTCTATAATAAAACTCAAGTGGTAAAAAACAAGTGTTTTCTTTAATCATTGTAACATGTCTTACCACAAAGTTGATGCCGAAACAATAAATAAAATATATCAAATATGCAGCATAATTAAAACGATGAATGCGGTAAAAGGTGATAGAGAAACGATCGGTTCGATCTATTTTGTGTGAAATGATTCGGGGTAGAAGAAATGAACGACACATCCGGGAAAACGATTATTTGAGGAACGATAGATAGAGGTTTCACTGTATAGGGGCATTATAATGCAGAGCATCTATTTGCTCATTCATATTTTGTGGTAAGTTAAATACATAATTTATAACGAAATACGTATTAAAATAACAACAAAAATCATTCTAAAATTAATGTTAACAACCAACAGTCGCTAAACGCACAATTAAATTAATTGTTTGATATACTTTCATTTATTCTAGCCTCCTGATGTTTAGTGGGCAGTAAGGTGGAATTTAAAGATATGGCAAAAATGATAAAATACAAAAATATGTACAGTAATAGCTCGCTAATTCTAAATTGAATGGACTAAAAATATTTTAAATTTCAAATTTAAAAAATAAATATTAAAAAAAAAATCATTCATTTTCCATGTATTATCTTTACGCGAGGGAATATTTCCAAGGTTATCTAATTTTAATGACAAAAGCCTTGAATGAAACCGGAAATTGTAATCGATTAAGTAAAAAACAATTCTTTAAATAAAATAATCTGTTATTTTCTTCATCTTATATTCTCATAATTTAATTTAGAATTTTTGATGAAATCATATTTTGAATTGCGAGTAGTCAAATTGATTCAAATTGAAGATAGTATGGTATAGAATTATCATTAGAGGGATAAGAATATAGAAATACATTGAGCTTTGACTGTAATAGGAAGAATTATGATACATGCTGGAGTTGATATTTAAGTATTTACGTGATGCCAAAATTCAATCCACAGGTCTTCACATAATCCTCTCGTAGAAGAGTAAATACGCTTGGGCTTTTAGAACTTTTTCTTCCGAACTCTCCTGGACTCTACTGTCGGAGATATAGAACCACTCCCCGGGGGGAGGCTCCGCGTCCGACACTCCGGAAGCCTTTTCTTCGGATTCGTATCCTGACATGGAACTATCCGTATCGTCATTAGTGCCGTTGGTCCCGTTGAGCACTTCGGGCGCCGTGTTGTCGGCTTCCTCCCTGGTCACGTTGCCCCCTTTGGGCAGGAAAGAGAAGCGCTTGTCCCCCGGCTTCACTTGGGGCCTGACCTTGACGTAGGCCACGTAATGTCCCCCGTGCATCCCGCCCGAGTGCTCCACCACTCCGTACAGAGAGTACAGCAGCTTGTCCTGGTCGGGAGACACGTTGGGAAGGCTCCTGACTTTCTCGGAGCAGAACGGGGCCAAGTCTAAAATGGTGGAAAAGTTGACGTGTTTGGCCATCTTGCGGAAGACGCATCGCGGGCCGAATTGGAACCTTTTTAAGTGAAGTATGAGCACAGCCGGCGGACTGGAGATGAGAAATCGTTTAGTCGCGTTGGTGTACACAGTTTTACCGGTGTTGGCTCTCTTGGTGCAAGCTTCGCAGCCTACTTTGTTGTTGCCTGCTAGGAGTTCGGAAGTGGTGAACTGGTTGAGGCAGGATTGGATGCTGTACTCCCCGTCGTCGCACTGGTAGCGGGGGGACACCGTCGGGATGCGATTCATAAACTGGGTAGGCAGCTTGGGCGAGTTGAGGTCTTTACTCGTCAATCTGAACTCGGACGGGTCCAAGGTGCTCTCCATGTTGAGTGTCAAGTTGGGCGTTTGGAGTTTGGTGTTGGTCAACTTGTTGAAATAATCCAGATGCAAGTGATCCATATCGGACTCGATTTCGTACGGCAGGACCAAAGTTTCTCGGTTTTCCGACTCTGCGAGAGAATTCAGGGAAACGGGGCGATCCGATTGGTTGACGGGGGAATTGTTAGTCTGTCGGGGGCTGGACATGTCTATGGAGTTGATGATTTCGCTGGAGAGAGAAGTGGGGCTGCCGAGCTCCTTGCTGGTGAGGGGGGACTCGGAGAGGGTGTGCTTGGCGGTCTCGGGGCTGGCCACGCCGGAGTCGGGGTTGGAGTACACGGGGCTGTCCACGGAGCTGAGCGGGCGGTAGTCCAGCGCGATGGCCTTGGCCGACAGGTACGTGACGGGTAGAGCGTCGTCCTTGTCTTTATCCAATCTCTCCGGGGAAAGGTCGCTTTTTTCTTTATCTAAATCGACGGGACTCGCCCGGATGGAGTCAGAACTAATGAGTTTGTCGGAGTTGTATCCGGACTCCATCTGGCACGCGAAGGCGGCGGCGGTGTCGCGTTGCGGTGGATTGTCGGCGTTATTCCTAATCTTAGGATTCTCTTCCAAATTGTCTTCCACGTCGGCATCCGACTGTTCGGAGGAACTCTTGTTATCGGGTTTGCTCTCTCCGCCGTCCAGCGATGGAGAAGATTCATTTTGTTTTTCAGAAACAGACCAATTGTTACTTCCTGCAAATAAAAAGAGTGTGTCATTTTTCTGACAACAGCAAAAAACTAGAATTTATTGGTAATAAAAGTTTTATAGGATAAGACATTGGGTTGTGGTGAAATCATTAATAATTGGATTAGCCACTATTGAACATATTGATGATTTTGTCACAATGTGACAATACAATATAATGCCGCACTTAAAAAGTAGATAAGTAGCATAGAAATATGCGACTCTCACAACGATAAGGATTTCTTTTTAATTAAAAGTTTTTTTTGTTAAATGATTAAATCAAATGTATGAGAGGGTTAATAAATGATTTAACCTATACATAATAGGATTTTTTTTTGTAAAATTCACCATTTCGCCATTATTAAACATCTATTTTGTAAAAATTCAAGAAAAGATGCATCGAATCTGTTGAAAATGTATAAAGTGAATATATTTTAAAAAAATACCTTTTTTACTTTTACGCAATTTCCTAGCAACTTGTCTTTCCTTTTTGAGTTGGTGCTTGGAAGGTTTGTTCTCATCCGGCGCGCCGAGGCAGTTGATTTGTTCTTCTGAAAAATGGAATTATAACTTTATTTTATATAATATTTGTGTTTTTGTTATTTACAAAAATACTTCAATTTCATACTAGTTTAGTGAACCTAAGCTGCTCATTATTAAAAATAGGTATCAAATTGTGGTAGAGTGGGTTCGAAACCTAGCTCAAGAGTCTGCGACACTAGCCACGGGACCACAGTCCGACACTAATTCTAAAAGTAAAGTTTAAATTTGCAGTAAGGTGAGGAGTAAGGTCAAATAAATAAATGTGATTTTTCACTCTAATATTTATTCAATATAACCCTGGACTGAAGTGGAGGGCTGATCACCTTTCCTTCATGCGTTAACATTAATCAAGATAACACTGCGTTTATATGATGCAGTGCCCTATGCACTGCTGGGGTGTGGATAAGGGAGATGAGCTTAACCCTTTGAACCCAAAAGATTGCTAAATCGGCCTATTTTGGCGAAGCATAAATTGACAACTAAGAAAGCACTGCTTCAATGCGATTTAATGCCCTGTGCACCATTCGGTGCAGTTGAAGGAGATGTAACATAATATACAATTGAATTTAATATGAAATATAAACTGATGTAACATGAAATACGAATTAATGTGATATGAAACACGAATTGATGTAACATGAGATACAAATTGTTGTAACATGAATTACGTATTTCATGTTAGAAAGAGTAGTAAGGTGGTAAGAGCAGGAGCGTTACCCGGGGCGGGGCCCTTCCTGCGCGTGACGGCGGGGGGCTGCGGCTTCTCGGCCGTGACGGGCAGGGACAGGTCCAGGAAGTATTCGCTGCGGTTGGAGGAGTGCTGGCAGTCCTGGCACTCCAGTGTGGACACCAGGAAGCCGCGGAATACCTGCACAATGTATACAATGCTTCAATTACTTTTACTTTTAATTGTTATTACCCCTTTTCTACAACCAAATTTATATTCTTTATATATGTGTTTAACCTGCACCTTTATCGTTTCTGTAAGCTTGTTGTGTTCCCATCTAATTGATGAAAAACATCAAAAGTATTTGTATTGCACTATATTTCGTTTTTGTAATATGTTTTTCATTGTTTGTGAGCCGTAAATAAATAAAATAAAATAAAATTAGTCGCCATAGAAAATTCTCCTTGCCTATATATACAAGGATTTATAGCATGTTTAGTTGATGTCTTCAAAATGATAGGGAGGATCAGCCTCCGTAGTGTAATGGTCAGCACGCTCGGCTACCGTACGGGAGGTCCCGTGTTCGATTCCCAGGGGGAGGGGGTCAAATAATATATATATATTTTTTTTACAAAATACATATTCAAATAATACAAAATAGTTGGTAAATATACAATACATTTCAAATATAACGTTTCTACCTCTCTAATAAGTAGATACTTGTGTTTAGAGAGGGAGTTCGTTATACAATTATTTTTTTTTTAAACAAAGTAAATTATAATATAAGTGATATTTTCACTCTAATCTTCTTCTTTTTCTGTATGAGTCCTCTGACCTCCACCGCTGGATATAGGCCTCTTCCCCTTCTTTCCATTTCCACCGGTTGGCTGCTGCTTGCGTCCAGTTTTTACCCCCCACAGCGACAATGTCGTCAGACCATTAAAAAGTTTTCATGTCTATCTTCCATGATTTAAAATAATAATATTATGTATTTATATTTTTGGCGTTTAATTTGTAAAACTCCATTTTAATTTATATATTAAATGTTAAAATCAAACACTGATTTTTTTAGTCTTGAGTCACGAATAACATTCGTTTGAAAATTCCATAACAAGGCGAAACAAATAATTGAAATGTAAATGAATTTTGTGATAACACAAAATTTTTTTAACAATAAAATATTCAATTCAATTTCAATTCAAACCCTTATCCGCACCCCAATGGTGCATAGGGCACTGCATTATACAAACACAGTGTTATCTTGATCGTTAACACGCGAAGGAAAGGTGATCAGCCCTCCGCTTCAGGTACCAGTCCAGGGTAATATTGAATAAATATTAGAGTGAAAAAATCACTTATATTCATTTGACCCCCCCTGGGAATCGAACCCGGGACCTCCAGAACGGTAGCCGAGCGTGCTGACCATTACACTACGGAGGCAGACAGTATAAAATATAGACAGAATAAAATATAGTAGATAATAAAATTAGTACACTTAAAAATGAGTGTAATTTTTTTAACATTTAATCTATAACATAATATTATGTACCGTAGAACGGGGCTACTTGAACTTAGATATGTTACTTGAGCCCAGTACGAAACAATGATTTAAATCTGTATTTGGTCTACAATAATGAACGTATCGTGACAATAAGTGTCACCTGTCAGGGAAACAATGAATCATGTCGATACATTCATTATTGTAGACCAAATGCAGATCTAATTTTTTTTGTACTGGGCTCAAGTAACACATCAAAGTTCAAGTAACCCCGTTCTACGGTACCAAAAGTTTATATAAGATGAATAAAAATAAAAACAACTATATATTTTTCCACTTTTATTTTACCAATGACCGGGTTTCATCTTTACTGACATCATCATACTGGTAAGCTATAAAGTTGTTGTATTATGTAAAATGTCCGCCTCCGTAGTGTAATGGTCAGCACGCTCGGCTACCGTTCTGGAGGTCCCGGGTTCGATTCCCAAGGGGGGTAAAATAAATATAAGTGATTTTTTCACTGTCATATTTATTCAATATTACCCTGGACTGGTACCTGAAGCGGAGGGCTGATCACCTTTCCTTCATGTGTAAAACGATCAAGATAACACTGCGTTTATATGACGCAGTGCCCTATGCACCATTGGGGTGCGGATAAGGGTTCATCATTATGTAAAATGCAGTACAAACATCAAGCAAAAGATGAATGGTTAGTTAAAAAAAAAGATACCAAATTGAATAAGAAAATTGAATCGATTAGTAATAATAATGCTTTAATTATCACGCGTATACCGCAATACGGTAATAAATAATGATAAGAGATATATACTGAAAGAGGATAAGATATAGTCTGATTGGAAAGAATAACGCACAATTCTTAGTATCAGATACAAAATCTGTCATGGAGAACTATTTCAATTAAATAACCTTTCATATTATTTTATTTTTAACATCTCATCAAAGATGAGGAAGAATATGGAAGTCTGGGCATTTACGGGGCTGACGACCGTCATAGGCTGGTTTAAGTGATCACTTTACACACGTGTAACATTCACCAATTCTACCCATTATTGACAACCACACTACTCAAATTCTTGGAAGTTCTATATATATGAATTAATTTAGAAACCTTGTTCTTGAATATTAGAACTTCACTAGAGACATCTATTGGTGAGATGTAAAGAAGCTTTTTACTAAGCAGAAACTCTTATATTAGTATGTGAGATCCGAATCCTGGACTATAATCACACACATGAGAAACGCCAGAAAATACCATTTTCATTTTTATTATTAAGCTTATAATTTGACCAGATAATTCAATAATGGGTAGAATTGGTGAATGTTAAAGTGATCACTTAAACCAGCCTATGACGGTCTTCAGCCCCGTAAATACCCAGACTTCCATATTCTTCTTCATCTTTGATGAGATGTTAAAAATAATATGAAAATAACTCCTGTAATTGGAGATAATCCAGATTTTGTGAACAAGTATTTGGACACACTCAAAACGTTGTAAATAACCTTTCAATTATTATCACACAAGACCGCAATAAAGTTGACTACACAGCAATTTCTGGCCAACATAGATGGTAATCAATAAAACATTGTGTCGGGTTGTGGTCCCGTGGTAAGTTCGCGGACAATTGAGTTAGACTTTCTGGGTTCGAACCCAGTCTGTCACAGTTTGATACCTATTTTTAATAACAAGCTGCTTAGGCTCACAGAAATAATATGAAATTGAAGTATATTTGTGAATGGTAAGAACCCAAATGGTTCTCATTACAAATAAAATAAATAAATTTAAAAATGTTTTAACTACCTGAGCACAATGGTGCATAGGGCACTGCATTGTATGTAAGCATTGTTGTCTTGATTGTAAAATTCATTTAAGAAAGAGGTAATCAACCAGGGTAATATGAAATAATCTGCCTCGGTGATGTAATGGTTAGCGTGTTTCGCTGCGGTGCTGGAGGTCCCGGGTTCGATTCCCAGTGACCCCCCCCCCTTAAAATCAAAAATATTTATTTTTGGAGATGAAAATAAATATTATTGATTTTACACTAAAATATTTATTTGATATTTTACCCTGAAGCGCAGGAGTGATCACCTTGCCTTCATGTAACTAACAATCAAGATAACACTACGTCAATATGATGCAGTGCCCTATGCACCATTGGAAGCGGTTAGAAGAAGAAGAAGAAGACACAAGCTAAACACTCTTGGAGGATGATTAGAACAAAGAAAAAAAGTGGAAGAAACACATTCCCCACCTCCATTGTCAACCAAAATATCCTAAAGATCTAAATTATGCAAATTATTCTAGAATAAATTTGGCACCGTTAAAATTGGGTCGCATAGTAAATAAATTTGACACATTTGACTAAAAATAAAAAAGGCAAACAATAACAATATTGTACACTCAGACCTCACTTTGCGTCGTTTCACGTTGCGTTGTTTCAAAGTTTTACTTTTGTTTTTTTATACAAATATTCTTTTTTTTTTAAACATTTAACCGGATCCACGCGGCTCGCAAAACCGTATGTGTTTTCACAAAACATGTCCCATACGTGGCTGACATAAGCGTACGTGTTTTTACTTTGCTCCAAGTTTCGAACCTCAGTTCAACTTGGAGGGATTTTTTCATGGTGTGGAACTTTGGATAAAATAATATGTCAATCCTTGGTCTTATGACATCTGTTGAAATATCTGACTAATAATTTATAACATCACAAGGATAAATAAAAGAACAGATCCCTGATTTTTCTTGAGGTCCGTAATTAGTCTGCGCCATAATCATGCCCTATATCTGTCTCACTCTAGACGCTACACATCGCCAGTGGGTAAGAGTGACACACGATGCGATGCGTGCTTTGATTTATTTATGTTACGATCTTATTTGTTTATATTACGATATATTTCAAGAATAATGTGACACAAGTGTATTATAGAGAACCAAAAAGGCACAATGAATCCCATTGAACGTTTTTGTTTAGGAAAATAAATTGTTTCTTAACTAAATACATGATAAAAGTAATCATTTATAAAACGGAGAAATACCACCGCGCACCGGCCGTCTCTCAGGAACAAAGTTAACGCGGTTAAAAGGTTAAGGACTGAACGAATAATACGGTAACCTACCTTTGATGTTTATATGATTTCCAATGGAAAATAGCAATACACTTTGCGTTGTTTCAATTTCGCGCCGCGATATTTTGGTGAATAGCCGCAAGTTAAAAACAGTAGTTTTGAGATAAACGAGTTTATAGTTAACATCAAATGATGCTTTTTGCCAAAACATGTATCCAATTAATACAAATTTGCGTTATTTGGATAATGAATATCTCTGTAAAGGAAAGAGATAGTAAAATCTGTGATTGTATATGGTAGAGGCCAGTTATAAGAATGCTTTGAGCCGTGTTACGCCAAACAGCCGCAACTTGAGTTACGGCTAGTTGCCTTTACACATTAGTGTAGTAAAATGTGCTAACCATTAAACTATGGAGATGGAAAAATTACCAAGATGGTATTTTTAAGGAGTTGAGAAAAAAAACAAAAACCCACATCAATAACTTTTTCATCTTTGTAAAGATGTTGATAAAATCCTGATTCACGGTAAAATCCGCCAGTAAAAATATTGTGGTCAAAATGAAAACAAATAAAGAAAGAATTGACAACTAACCTGTTCGGGTCTAAGCATTGTGTCGGAAGCCTGCTGACCATAGAATTTGACCTTCTGTTTTTTCTCCTTATCCAAATCTGATCTCTTCTCTTTTGAGTCTAAATTCAGCTTTTGAAGAACCACACTCTGGTATCGCCGTAAATCTTCACCCCTGAAATATTATTAAAACTAATTAAACTTCAGCATATAGCACAACCCCTTGACCCGGGGATAAGTTCCAACAAGTTCCAGCACTAAATGAAACACCATCAACCATTAGAGTGCTGAGAATCCATGTACGTGTCGCCTACTTTCAAAATTCACCAGATCCATGTAAGTCGATTTTACAAAAAATGCAAAATTCTCCAGGTAACATTCATGTTTAAAAGATTTGTCTATCTTTAGATAAAATGTTATGAAATAGAGATTATTCCCATTTTTTTGGAAAATTATTCAGTTTAAAAAAAAACTCGAGACACAAACCGATAATGACGTCATCTTAATTTTTGACCTATCCCCGCTCTCTGATTGGCCGATATGGGTCAGAAGGCAAGTTCCATGAATATAGCCAAATTCGAAACGCAACACTGTTTTTAAGTATTTTTTTAGCAGGGTTTTGAAGTATATAAATATTTTAAACAATAAAACCCACAATTGGCATTCTCATAGAGTAAATATCGTAGTCATACAGGAGAAAGTGACCAAGTGCATTTTTTTACAAAAACGTGATCATTGACTATTTGATATCTTACTAGCTTAATATTGCCCTGAAAAAATCACAAAGCGATTTTAAACTTGTAAGTATAATATATTGACTTGTTAAAAATGACTAACTGCGTTGATGTTTATTTTCTTGCCAAGCAAAAGTGACTTAAATGGCCCTCCTGAACATTTTACGTTGTGTTAGTTGGTCACTTTCTCCTGTACGACTACGATATTTTAAAATCTTATAAAATTGGATCTGGCGGATTTTGAAAGTAGGCGACACATATCAACTCTGATATGACGTGACAGAGTGAGAACCAAATCTCTTCTAGGAACCTCAGAAATGAGGACACTGAGGTGCATAACCAAAAATACGTTAAGAGACCGAATGAGGAACACAGAAATTCGGAATATATGTAGTACAGAGGATATAGTCAGATGGGGAAGACAGCAAAGACGATTCTGGAATGTCCATCTCAATAGAATGCGAGAAAATAGACGAAATAAATCGAAAGAACCCAGACAAAAGAAGACCATCTGGAAGACCTCCAAGGCGATGGTGTGACATCTGTCAGTCCTCATCACAAGAGGCTGATAACAGAACACTCGGATCTTTAAGAAGAAAAAGGACTCGGCATACTTCAAGGTAGGCAAAGTGGACATCGGAAGTTGGCGTAATAAATACAATGTTGAACCACATTCGACATAGGAGTGCTAAGGGTTAAGATCTGGATGACTACAATTCAATGTCCGAGTTACTTAGAACCAATTTAATGAAGAACAAAAAAACTAACCACAACGCCACACCATTCTATCTTTGCAAACAATCTTCGCCTCTTCCACATTCATGCATCTCCTCATACATTCATTCAATTCGATTTCAAACCCTTATTCGCACCCCAACGGTGCATAGGGCACTGCATTATACAAACACAGTCTTATCTTGATCATTAACGCACGAAGGACAGGTGATCAGCCCTCCGCCTCAGATACCAGTCCAGGGTAATATACAAACACAGTCTTATCTTGATCATTAACGCACGAAGGACAGGTGATCAGCCCTCCGCCTCAGATACCAGTCCAGGGTAATATACAAACACAGTCTTATCTTGATCATTAACGCACGAAGGACAGGTGATCAGCCCTCCGCCTCAGATACCAGTCCAGGGTAATATTGAATAAATATTAGAGTGAAAATATCGTTTATATTTAGTTGACCCCCCCTGGGAATCGAACCCGGGACCTCAAGAACGGTAGCCGAGCGTGCTGACCATTACACTACGGAGGCGGACATACCCGCCGATTATTCAGACATCTCAACTGACCACTCTTTCAAGTATTTGGAATACCATCATGCCAAGTTTTCCTTGTTTTTTTTTCCAAGTTTCTTCATTGATAAATTTAAAAAATAAAATTACCTGACTGCCTCTAGTAAATGCCGAAGTAATTCATGACTGTCATGTTGTTCCCCAGTACCAAATTGTTGATTTTTTTGTGTGAAAGCACGGAAAAGATCTGTTGGATTAAAAACAGCAGCTTTACCTGAAAAAAAAAAACATAACTCGTCAAACTAATAAAAAATAAAAAAATTATTTGCCATTAGTGAACAGGACACTGCGTTGATTTGTGATAATGTTATATTAGTACTTGAATCATGGACTCTGAAGGTCAGCACTATGAACCGATTACATGCATTCAAAATGTGGCTACATCGTAGAATGCTACGAATTCCATGGACCGATATGATCAGGAACGCAAATGTGCTCCAAAGAGCAAGAGCAGGGAGACAGTTGCTGACTGATATCAAGGTCTGGAAGGTGTCCTATCTGGGGCATGTACTAAGAGGAGAGAAGTACCAGCTATTGCACCTAATCGTGAAAGGCAAAATGGAGGGTCCATGAGGTGTGGGCAGAAGATAGATCTTCTGGCTTCGGAATGTACAACATTGTACAGGGATAAGAACCTTCGAGGCGCTGTCTAGAGCTGCCCGAGACAAGGACGATTAATCTCGAGTGATAGTTAACATCAGGGGGACCTGGCATGACACGCAGAGAAGAAGAAGTTATTTATTTTGCCAATCTTGCAAAAGTAAGAATATTACGTTGCAAATACTAAATTCCTGAGTCTTCTTCTTATTATTAGCCTCCTGCGACGTCGATTCCCAGCTATCGACCCATCTCTTTTGTGGTCTGCCCGTGAGTCGTCTACCATGGGGTTGGCCGTACAGCGCGATGTGGGGGAGTCTGGATGGTTCCATTCTCCTCACATGTGCATACCATTGTCTCCTTCGTTGCCTTCCCCACCTAACGACATCTTTGATCTCGCATATTTCCCTGGTCCTGGCATTTCTGATTCTATCTCTATTCTTAAGTCTAAAGGATCTAAAGGATGAGTCTAAGGGCGCTTGTCCACTACCCGGAATTTTACCGTCCGGCAGTCCGGTTTTGAAAAATGAATGCGACTACGACAGTTTAGCGTGATCGAATTTACGCGCATTGTGTTCACGCACCGATCAAGAGCTCCGATCCGAAGAAAGATGGACAAAAGCACAAGCCAATCCAAGCCAATCGTCGTTTTGAAACGCTAACTGACGTGCCGGACGGTAAAATTCTGTGTAATTCCGTGTAGTGGACGAATGCCCTAAAGGATCTCACACATGGTAGCTAAATGTTTTAACCAGTTCTCTGCCTTAAGCTTAGCTAAGTACGGTAGCTATCGTGCTAGAGTTCGCGGGTTGTACTCTCAGGTACGTTAAATAAAAATTAATACCATATTTATTTAACATTACCCTGGACTGGCGAAGAAGTGCAGGATAGATCGCCTTACCTTTGTGCAATTAATGATTAAGATAACACTGCGATACAATGGAGCGCCTTTTGCATGATTGGTTGCGGATAAGGCGTCATCCTAGTGCAATGGGAATTTTTGTGAATTTTACTCATGCAAATCCATCCGCGATTAAACATACAGATCTCAAAAGTGTCCTAGTTGGCATTGAATGTTTGATAGTATAATTTATTCACACAAACTAAGTTTGTACGAATGCGCGATTAAAAGTATTGATGTCGAATAGGTGTCTTTATGAGATTTGCGCAATAATGGCATTGCATCGTTGGGGACGAACGAACGGCATCGCGCAAACGTGCGCATTTATCTATTAGGACACCCAATTTTCGCAATCGCATAATCGCGATGTTATTTTGCGCGGTAATCATGTTGTATTAGAATGACGCCTAAGGATTAGAGAAAGAAGTATATAATATTTGCAGAGGATTCAATAATATAATCAAATAAACTTCAAAGTGATTAAGGGATTATATTTTTTGTTCTATCCATTATCCGCACCCAATTGTGCATAGAGCATTGTATTGTATTGACGCAGTGTTATCTCAATTGTTACTTACATGAAGGCAAGGTGATCACTCCTGCGCTTCAGGGACTAGTCCAGGGTAAAATTAAATAAATATTAGAGTGTAAAATTACTAATATTTATTTTCACCCCCCTGGGAATCAAACCCGGGACCTGCAGCACGGCAGCTAAACACGGCAACCATTACACCACGGTGGCGGACAAAATATTTTTGTAATGTAATAAAAAATTTAATTTATATTTGGATTTACAAAAAATATTGTGATAGATAAAAAATATTATAATAGTGAAAAATGTGACATTATTAAAACGAATGTTAAATAAAAATATTTAGCAAATATTTTCAATAAAGTGTTGTCATTTAGTAGAATACTAGATATAATTCTAAGTATGTACAAAATTGTTATTTTGAATTGAAGATATGATTGAGATTAAACATATTTTGTGGTAAAATTTGTTATCCAGTATAAAATAATCTATCAAGGCGTAGAATTAAGAAATACCACAAATGTAAGATAATGTGAATAAAAATGTGAACAAAAATATCAACTTACCAGGAGCTTGCAACTTTTCAAGAGTTGAGGCGAGTGTCTCAGTCAAAGGTCCCCATTTTTGGAGTTCTCCCGAAATGGGAGGCAAGTCTAGTTCCTGCTCCTTATCCCCTTCTCCATCATTTAGAGAGATCTTGCATTTGCCGCCAGGTAGGAGGAATTTCTCGCCAGGTTCTGACATTTCCTTTAGAACCCAGGTGAGGTAAGGCGTTTGGACCAGACATTGCAACACCGAGTTGAAAAAGCAGGTATTGCCAAGGTTAGTGAGTCCTCGAACACGCTGCACAGGGGAGGAATCCGACAAGTGGGGGGTGAACACTAATGGATATTTATCCAATATCCCCATAATTTTAGGCGGTTCGGGAATTTTTATTTTATTTCCTTCTACATTGTTCATTTTATTTGCTTGTTCCTTGACAAATTCGACAGCCTCCTCGAGTTTCCACATCGATCCGACCGGGGTCACAGAAACGGAAGAGTTGCACAGGTAACAGAAGATATCCCAGGAACAAGTGTCGATAGCGATGCAGTGGTAATCGGAGTGAGGGGTCTTGTGATGCTTCAGGGCATGCTCGTTGTTATATCTTCCGCACAGCTGAGACCCGCACTGCAAGCATATCCACAAACTCGGCCGTTGAATTTCGTATATAGCGTTCTCTTTGGTTTCAGGATTTTCGTCATCTTTGTTCTTCACGCACTCCGAACACTCGGTAGCTATACCAGACACCTTTAACTTTTTCCTCAGTTTGGTCAAATCTACGGCCTTCTTTATATGCTGGCATTTTGGTCCCTCGTCGCAGGATTCTGTCGACTCCCCGCAATTGTCTCCCGGTTCAGACTGTCTCTTTTTTTTAACCATGGTTTTATCTTTCTACAGGATTTATAATGTAAAATGAATCTGGTATGTCACGCATAAAGCAAACGTCAGCTTTACCTGCAACAATGAAAATTCATAAAGATGTCAAGATGTCGTTGAAAGGTGGTGTTTTAATAATGAGCAAGCGGAGGACGCTGTTAGATTTGTCGATTTAACTGAATTTGTGCAAGGCTAATGTATAAATGGGATGCGTAGTTTCTTAAAATTATGGAAATACACTACGAAAAACACAAGTCACCAACCTCATGGGAGCACAAAAATGATAAAAATTTGGGTACATACGACTGACGGATTCTTCGTTCTCAAAAGAAAAAAAGTGGCAACATCTTGATTTCCGGGTCTGCTATTGGTTAAATTTTCAGAGCCTACTTTAAATAAAGGGGGGAATATTATTTTGTCGAGTGGCAGCACAATATCCGTGACAGCAGATAGCCGAGCGGCCTTCTCATAAATTCTGACGTGATTCTAGGCTAGGTTGACAACAAAAGACATTTTGCGTGAGCAGTGATATTGTTTTAAATGTTTATTTTAAAATAATTACTTACAAAGTCAAGAATTAAATTTGATCGATAATAAGTGTTAAAAAATATGAAGAGGCGAAATGCCGAGTGCGGCAAAATGAGGCGGCCGATAAAGCGCAACAAGATCACTGAAGGAATATACGGAAGGTATATATAAAATATAATTTAATATACCGTTGGAACGACTTAGAAATCAGTTAAAATATATTTTATTTAATTTTTTCCGTAATTATTAAAAGCCGACGCATCTAGTGAGGTGTTTTAAAAAGCGGGACATCGATTCATTTTCGACTCGGCAAGGAGTTATGGAACATCTGCTCGTCTCAATAATAATTGCAAAGCAGGTTCTTTTGCCGCCAATTTATGAGTAAAGGTTTTACGGGAGTTCTTAACCCCCCACCTCGGATAAAATGAGCGCAACTATCGTAACGTTTCTATTATTATTCAAATTGTAAATATTATTTTCAGCACCCTTTTGTACCTGAAATTTTTAATGTTATGGGCCATGGTGATCCTGGCAGATTTTATTCTGGAGTTCAGATTTGAGTTCCTTTGGCCCTTTTGGATGCTGCTTCGATCCGTATATGACTCCTTTAAATACCAGGGTTTGGTAAGTATTGTCATTCTTACAATATTATTGCAATAAAACACTTGTAACGAATTGCAATTACATCTTGACTGTTTTGTTTTCACTTTTAAATCGACTTATAAAGTCAAATTATAAGCTAAAATAAAAATAAACTAAAAGGATATTTTCTAGCGTTTCTCATGTCGCTCACTCCTTTCAAGAACGTCATAAATAAAAAAACGTGATTTTTCAGGAGAACGTTTTTAAAGTTTAAAAATATAATACAATGTATTAAAATTAAATATCAAGCCACTTATTGAACTTTTTACTGTGCAACAGATCTTATAAGGTAAAACCTGAAGGTTTTTTCTCCATTTAAAAAATATTAAGTATATTTAAAAAAATAACTTAACACATTTTCTTCAGAATGCAAAAACAACACTTTCTGCCCTGTAGCGGGTAAATATTAAGTTAAAAATATGTCTCTTTTGCTGGAATATAGTAGATTTTCTGTGCATTCCGAACACATGCACAACTGAAAATTGTCGATTTTTGATTTATGACGTTCTTGAAAGGAGTGAGCGATGTATGTGAATATAATCCAAGATTCGGACCTTACATACAAATTATAGAGTTTCTGCTCAATAAAAAGCTTCTCTCATCCTACCATAGATATCTCTTGTGAAGTTCTAGTGAATTCAAACAATGTTTCGAGTTTAATCAATATATCAAGAAGTTCCAATAATTTAAGTAGTGTGGTTGTCATGGGTAGTAGCATTGGTGTGTGAAGTGATCACTTAAACCAGCCTATGACGGTCATAAGTCCCGTAAATGCCCAGACTTCCAAATTCTTCTTCATCTTTGTTGTGATGTGAAAAACAAAAAAAATTGTTTTCAATTTTATGCTTTAAAAAATTTAATTAACAGTATCTAATTGATAATATACGGAAATAGCTACTGGCTACATATAATAATTTTTTTAGCAAATTTTAAATATCTTATGAAATTATTATTCTATACTACATTTTGAAAAATATACAGTTTTATGAAACACAATTTGTCATCGTGTATTGAATACATAATGAAAATTTTTAAAATGTCAAACATATTGGAATTGACCGCAGTACACTTGTACCCGGCTCACGGCAACACCATTTGCGGAGCATTGACATATTCAACCTTTGCGCATTACATATATCCAAAGAGTCCACATCCTCCAAGCTTATCCATGATGCGGGTTCCGCATTATCCATGGGTAATTTGTTGATGTAAGACGAATGTAGATTCTGGTGGGAGTTGATTTTTAACTGTGGCGTTTCTTCCAGGCTTTCTCAGTTTTCTTTGTATGCATTGCCGTCACGTCAGACATGATCTGCTTCTTCTTCATTCCCGTGCAGTGGGTGTTCTTCGCGGCCAGCACGTATGTGTGGGTTCAGTACGTTTGGTACACGGGTGAGTGGAATCTCGCGCTAATTTATTTTTAATTTAATCTTTATTTTATTTTATTTATGCCTTTAACAATATTTAAAATAATAATTAAGAACACACTCTCAAACAATAGATTTAAAAACGAAGATATAAGGAAGGAATGTAAGGCTGAACAAAGCATAATTGAAAAGATCAGGAAGAGTTCTTTACGGTGGTATGGACATGTGGAGCGAATGGCTAGCGAGGGGATGACTAAGAAAATATATGTGTTGAATGTGAGCGGGTAAACAGAACGAGGATGACTGAAAAAGACTTGACACGACCAGAATCTAAAATCTAGTGGTGTCAAAAGTCTGCATAATCAGAGCGCATGTATGACTAGATGTATGGATGTGAAGGAGGCGAAGAGTGTATGTCAGGACAGAAGAGTGTGGCGTTCCATCCTTTCTGCCTACCCCTGCAGTGAAACAGCGTGATGGTAGTAGTAGTAGTAGTAGTAGCAATAGATTTTCAAAATAATTTGTCACATAAACGACTGTTACATACTAGAAAGAAATATAGAAATTCCTGATTCCGAATTCTCTCTTAGCCTCTCTCTCTTATGGCCGTACATGTACGGCCATATTAAACTTTCCTCAAAGGAGTATGGCTGTACATGTATGGCCGATATAAAACATGATTTATCAATGTTTGGATAATTTTTATATAAATCATGTTTACTGGTGTAAATATTTTTTTTTATTCAAGAAAATATCTTGCTTATAGCATCGACTATGATATAAAATTATAAAAAGTAAAAAAAAATAGCAAAAAAAACTCACTCCCCAGATATAGTTTTGTCCGTAAAAACTAACTCCTGGACAGGTTAAGACTCTATTTTCTTGGCGCTATAGCAGCGAAACTCGAGTATGCGATGTACTGTGTAACTCGTAGTCTAATGTTTAAGTTTGGGGTTTGGTTAGTTATGAAGGATGCCCTTGACGTTGAGTAACCAGCTCATCGAAAGGGTCGAGAGTTTTTTAAGTACTTGGGAGTGTACGTGACTGAAAATGGCAGCCTTCAAAAGGAACTGGGAGTGCGATTAGGACTCGCAGGGTCCGCATTTAACAGTATGAAGGCTGTCTGGAGATCGGATTTATACTCGGTGAAGACCAAATGCCGCCTATACAATGCCTGCATTGCTCCTGTTCTCTTATATGGCTGTGAAACATGGCACCTTACAAAGGCACAGGGCAGCCGTATACTAAGCTTTGAAAATAGGTGTCTGCGGAGAATTTTCGGCGTGCGGTGGTTTGACTTTCTGAGGAATAAAGAATAAGGCGTAGGACACAGCAAATATTGGTCACAACTGTCGTCAAGAAAAGGCAATTCAGTTGTATTGGCCATGTACTCCGCATGCCTCCTGAGAGCCTTAATCACACTTGCCTCTTTTACAAGAGTATCAGGTTCGCGCCGCCCAGGACGACCACCGCTGACAATTTGTCGGCAGTTCTCGTCAGAACTTCGGGATGCGGATCTGACTTGGGAGGATACAAGGGAGCTGGCAGCCGACAGAAAACCCTGGAGACAGTTTGTGGACTCCATATGCTCCACCTAGGGAGCGGATATGGTTTAATAATAATAGTGTGCCTTCTGCTGCCTTAACTTGATAGGTCCATCTTGTGGGGATCTTCCTCTCCCAATCACAAGCAGTCATCCCAGGCTATCCAAAGAACTAAAGCATCAGTTGTGTAGTGTGTAGCTGGTAATCCAATATGTACTGTTTGTGGTCGTCAGACAAAGGGGTGTGCCTGCCGACCATGATCCTGTGCACTGTGCTGGTGTACGTGGAGGCAGGCGTGCGGCTGCGCGACCTGCGTCACATGCCCGCGCACCTGGACCTGTGCCGGCCCTTCGCGGCGCACTGCATCGGCTACCCGGTGGTCACGCTCGGCTTCGGCCTCAAGTCCTTCGTGGGCCACCGCATGCGGCGGCGGCGCCAGCGCGAGGTCGCCCGCGAGAACACCTTCTACCTGCAGCTGCTGCAGCAGGCGCTCCCGCCAAACCAGAAGGTGACCAACTCCTGATCCATTTCACCGCCTACACTTAATTATTTTTTTAACATCTCATCAAAGATGAAGAAGAATATGGAAGTCTGGGCATTTACGGGGCTGACGACCAAGAACACTGTTTCAAAATGGATTCATATATCGTAGTCATACAGGAGAAAGTGACCAACTAACGTAAAATGTTCAGGGGGGCCATTTAAGTCACTTTTGCTTGGCAAGAAAATAAACATCAATGCAGTTTCATTGCATGCTATGTCATTTTTAAAAAGTCAATATAATGTACTTCGAAGTTTTAAATCCTTTGGGATTTTATTTTCAGGGCAATATTAAGCTAGTAAGATATCAAATAGTCAATGATCACGTTTTTGTAAAAAATGCACTTGGTCACTTTCTCCTGTATGACTACGATATATAGAACTAAGAATTTGAGTAGTGTGGTTGTCAATAATGGGTAGAATTGGTGAATGTTGTACGTGTGTAAAGTGATCACTTAAACCAGCCTATGACGGTCGTCAGCCTCGTAAATGCCCAAACTTTCATGTTCTTCTTTATCTTTGATGAGATGCCAAAAAAAATTATGAAAAATACTACAATAGATTTGTGAACAAGTATTTGGACACACTCAAAATGTTACCTACAGTTAATACTAACACTGATCATACATGATAAAAATAGTGAAGGACATTGGTACCACAAACCAAGCCGAACCCTCTTCTAGTGGAACAGAAGGTCTGTTGACGGCGGTCAACAGTTCGCCTTCTCCTGGGGATTTCTATGTGGTTTCCTCCCAGCAATGAGCTAATGCTGAGAAGTTCCTGATTGGTCTAGATCAGTGATTCCCAAAGTGGTCTATATTGACCCCCAGGGGTCTATGACAACTTGCAAGGGGTCTATGTTGTAATTTGAATTTAAAATATAAATGTGTAAAACGTAACATGTGTGGTTCAAAGTGAGTAACACTACATATACTGGCTGTCAAAAATATATTTGAAGTTAATGAATTTGATAAAAATCAATATCAGGTAAGGCAAGGGGTCTACGAGATAAAAGAGTTTGGGAACCTCTGGTCTAGATTGACACAAATTAAAATAAAATATATTTATTTACATAGAAGAAACAAAAATCCACTTAATGATCTATAAACCTTGTACATAATGAGCAAGGTAAATAGTAAATGCAATTCCCATCTAAAAAAAGCACTTTTAGAAATTTTAGTGGTGGCTTTACAAACTTGTATTTATTTAAACTAGCAGTGACATTGAAAGCTTTTAAATGTAAATTCATAGTAAAATCGGGATACAATTTTGTTTCATATTTTTTATAATTTTCGCAACTTAGTTCACAAAACGAAAAATTGCATTGTAAGAGAGGGTCTGTCAGGAAGCCTACATGCTTCTATATCAGATCCGAGAATGCGGTGGGATAACTTTCAATGCTACCTACAGTTGTTTTTTTTAATTTTTCTAACAAATATTTCGCTTCATGCCTAGTAATTTTTTACCTGTTTCAAATGTGTAAATCTTGAGTTTTGCATATTATTATTTTGTCATGGCACTCGGTCAATGAAGTGTAATTAAATCCACAACTATTTGCTACGTAAACGAGTAACATAAAGTAATAATTCCATTTAGTTATTCGACAGTCACTATCTATCCATTTTAAATTCAAGTCTTGCTTGATAAAAACTACTGTTTCTTAAAATCTATTGTGACGTGTGTTTCGATGCATTCCGAACCATTTTTAAACACCGTATGTGAAGCTAAGCCTACATTTTATGTTGCGAAATGCATCGAAACACTTGTAAACAGTAGATTTTAAGAAATAGTGGTATTTACCAAGTAAAACTTTCATGATACACGATTTACACACAACAAAGGTTTGATAGTCCCAAGAATTAACAGTAAATGTGGGAGTTGAACACTACAATATATCGTTTTTAATATACATTTTAAAATTTGTTGTCGACGGATGTTAGAGGTCAAAATAAAATATGGAACAAAGGCAAAATAAAGGAATGGGTAAATGATCAAGTGTTAATTTTATAAAAATTGTAAAATGTTTATAGGTATTCTTAATTTTTCTCTCTTTTTTTGTGTGTATATTTCGTTAAAAACAATGAAAAATGTATTAAAAAAGAACTCCACCGACAAGACACATAAGGTGGCTTGGTGGGTCTCTGCAAAAAAAATATGTTTAAATATGCAACAATTGTGATTTAAATAAATGTAAACAAATAAAAAAAATTATGAATTCTAATAACTCATTGAATTGCTCAGTTATATGTGAAATTTATTTTCTTTTCTTTTTCGCAGCCGGCAGTGAAAGAGCCGGAAAAAGGAGCCAGCCCTACGATAGAGAAGGCTCCGGAAGTGACTCTTTCGGAGAAGCAGATGAACGGCAACGCGATTCACATGAACTCTTCCAAAAGCCACAGTAAAAAGTCTGACGCGAAGAGCAACCAGCACCAGAACGACAGAAGTTTGTCTTCCTACCATCACAACCACAACCACACGCTCGTCGTGCAGTCGCCGGTGGCCGGCCACACCAAGGAGGGCCCCGAGAGCGGCGCCAGCGAGAGCTGCTGCGGCAAGTCTAGTCAGAACCACCTCCCCAACCACAAGGAAAGGGAGAGTGCCAAATTGGCCCAAAGCAAGCACTCGCACACCAATGGGGTCATTCCGCATCAGCGGGACAAGTCTCCTCACCTGGGCGAGCGGCAGAAGGACTCCCAGGAGACCGACAGAAGCCGAGTCCCGCCTGCGGTCAACTCGGAACCCGGTCACGCCGATACCGAACTGTACACAGAAAAAATTCCTAGAGGTAAGTCGATTGCATTGCTATTAACTTCTTCTTTCCATGTTCGCTCCCTAGGTGGAGAATATGGCCAACACGAGACGTCTCTCTGTCACGCGCTATCTCCTTGGCTTGCTCCCAGGTCAGTCTGGCGTCTCGAAGTTCCGCTGAGTATAGTCGGTGAATGGTCGTCAGCGGCCTTCCGGGGCGCCGGAATCCTCGGGGTTGGAAGAAGCGACATGAGGGGTTGATGCACTCACCTGGTTGGGACATGCCAGGTGGCATTCTAAGGACATGTCCCAACCATGTCCACCTTCTCCTCTTTAGGACTTCCAGTATTAGGAGCTGTTCAGTTCTTCTCCTCACATCATCATTCCTGACGAAGTCACACCACTTTATACCCAGTATTCGCCTCAGGCACCTATTTTCAAAACTTGCTAGTTTTTTAGCTATTAAATGGTCGCATATTATTTTTCCTCATTGACATCCCACCTAGGGAGATTTTCCCAAAGAAATAATGACATAATGTATTTCTTTCTTCTGTGCGTGTCATGTCAGGTCCCCCCGTTGTTGACTACCACTTGAGAGTAATTTTTCTTGTCTTGGGCAGCTGTGAACAGCCTGGTCCTGATCTACGCCTAATCTCGTACATTTATTTAAATAAAGCATTATTATAATCACTTTATTCTACCTTCATCTATAACAGGGATGGAAAACCTTTTTTAGGCGCCTTAAAACAAGAATGGCAACAACGTCGATGTAAAAGACGTCTTATAACCGGCTTCCACCATATTAAAAAAAATATTTTTTCAACTAAATATGTATTTCTTTTTTTTGTAGTGAGGCTTTCATCGAAATGGGAAAGGAAAGAAGTCATACTCGCTTTCAGAGACGACAAGAAAAAGAATAAAAACAAAGACAAGGAACGAGAAGTAAACAAGGACTCGAGTAAGGATAAAGAATCTCCCAAAGAGAATCACAAGGAAAAAGAATCTCACAAAGAAAAATATACAGTTAAAGAAAAAGACTCTCACAAAGAGAAGGAATCTCACAGAGAAAGCGATAAAAGGGAATCGCAAAGAGATTCCCAGAGGGAAAACGAATCTCACAAAGACAAAGAAGCGGTCAAAGAAAAGGATTCGGAGAAAGACAAATATTCTCACAAGGAGAGGGATCTCAGGGATAGGGAAACGAGCAACGGGGATATCTGCAGAGGAGAAAAGGAAATCCACAAAGACAAGAAAGACAGGGACAAAGAAAAAGATGCTAAAGAAAGAGAATCATTTAAAGAAAAAGAAAATGATTTTTACCAAAAACAAACCGAACAGAGTGAGTTTACTTAGATTTTTATTTATTTATAGATTTGGTGTTTAATTTGTAGAGCTCTTTATGTATTAAATGTTAAAATCAAACACAGATTTTTTGAGTCTAGTGAAGACATATAATACAGAGAAAGATAGTTTAACCACCCTTCTCTCTCTCGCGTTATTTTATGAGTTAATTCCGTTGAAAAAATTCATATTTTTTACTACAGAATTATTAAAACAATGTTTGTTGTATTCCTACCTATTTTTTTTGCAATAATAGGTGCTTTTAGGACGGAACTGATGTACTTTTTTGTTAGCTTGTTCCCTCTCTGTCTCGTATTAAATAATTTTGGCACAGGGTTAGCGTATCACGTACGCTCGTATGTGTAGGGCGGTTATAGATCCTCAGAGGACAATACGCTCATCATTCGACTTTTCAACACAAATTTGCCACAGTGGATCATTTTCACAATGTGTTATTATTGGCTAATAAATTAATATGAAAAATCACAAGACTATTGGTAACATTCTTTTTGAAATCTGTATATGTAGAAGTAAGGGAGATATGAAGGTTTAAACTTTAGATATTTGAATAAAATGAAAAACGGATACCGCTATACATCATTAAATTTTACGTCATCGGGTGTGTTATGGAGCATATCCTTATATGTATCTGCTTCATAGAACTGTAATAGGTGTAGTGTGGATTCGTTTCTGTGACGTCATTCGCTACCAACTTACGCTACAACAACAACGTTTTTACGAAGGCAAATTTTGCAAAAGTAAATGATTAATGAAAATATTGATTTCATTAATTGATTCGGCAGTCACTTTGTGGTAAAATCTACCCATTTTTAATCAATGTTTTACTTAGTTTGTGATAAAATACTGTGTCTGGAAATGATGCAGAATGCATCGAAACACGTGTCACAGTAGATTTTAAGAAATAGTGGTATTTACTAAGTAAAACATTAATTCAACATTAAAATATTGATATTGGCTGTTTGTTTATAATAAGCAAGTCTTACACAATTCTTTATAGGTTGAGTACGTTAAATTAGATATTCCTCCCTAATGAAAATGTTAATTTTTGCAGAGGAGAGCACGGAGCGCGCGGTGCGGGCGGTGCGGGCGGAGGCGGCGGTGCTGCGCGTGCAGAACGAGCAGCTGGCCGGGCGGCTGGCGGGCGCGGAGCGGCGCCTGGCCGAGGAGCGGCGGCGCTCCGACACCTGCCGCCAGCGCCGCGCCGCGCTGGAGCAGGAGGCCGCCGGCCTGCGCGCGCAGCTGGCGCAGGCGCGGGATCGCCTCGCGCGCACCGAGCGCGACCTGCAGGACACGCAGCTGCAGGTAACCCACCCACCCTACCATCGATGGATCATTATCATCATCAGGGGCGGTCCGTCCATACATGCTGTGGATGCGCCGCATCCCTTGTATTTTAAGAGTAAAAAGATATGGATTCCTAATTAAACAACAATAGAACAGCAATACTGCAATTTAAATATTTTCATATTTCTACAGAGACTTCAATGTTATTTTATTTTTACAAAAACGGCGCTGTACAAAATCATACAAATATTATTATTATAAAACATTGTGCATATATCGTCCTGTCTCGAAGATATTTTGCATTTGTAATTGAGTTATGGAGCTTAATCGTTTTATGGAGATAATTGTAAGTACGAGTATATTCATTTGATGTCCAGCATCCCTTCTACAAAAAGTACCGACCGCTACGTCTCATGATGTGTTATTATTGGCTAATAAACTAATATGAAAAATCACAAGACTATCGGTTACATTCTTATTGAAATCTGTAGAAAAGTAAGGGAGATATTAAGGTTTAAACTTTAGATATTTGAATAAAACAAAAAACGGACACCACGTCATGAAATTTTATGACTTAATAATAATAATAAAACCCTTATCCGCACCCCAATGGTGCATGGGGCACTGTGTCTTATAAACGCAGTGTTATCATGATCGTTTTACACATGAAGAAAAGGTGATCAGCCCTCCGCTTCAGGTACCATTCCAGGGTAATATTGAATAAATATTACAGTGAAAAAATCACTTATATTTATTTTACCCCCCTTGGGAATCAAACCCGGGACCTCCAGAACGGTAGCCGAGCGTGCTGACCATTACACTACATGGCGGATATGTCTTAGTATACTGATAATAATAGAGTGCGGTTACGTTTGTTGTGTTTGCAGGTCAGCACCCTGGAGAGCAAGTGCCGCGAGCACGGGCCCGAGGCGTGGCGCAGCGCGCTCTCGGCGCTGCAGGAGCGCGCTCAGCACCTGGAGCGCTCGCTCTCGGCCGAGACGCGCATCAAGCTGGACCTCTTCTCCGCAGTGGGGGAGGTCAAGCGCCAGCTGGGCATGAGAGAAGGTGAGGGCCAACTCCTTACTCGCATACTTTCTAACCCTTCGACTTCTTCTTCTTTCTGTGCCACTTCTAACGAAGATCGGCGATCATCATGGCTCGGAACAGAGATTTGGTGCTTCTGCCAAACCATTGTCGTAGGTTTCTCAGCCATGATGTCCTTCAGCGTCCTTGAGTTCTTCGCCCCTCAATCTTTCCTTGTATGATTAGGTGGAGAAGACGATATTTTTCATTTCTCATGACGTGTCAGAAGTACATCAGCTTTCTCTGCTTGATGGTTGGTAGGAGTTCCTTATTGGTATTCATTCACCCTTTGACTGATGAGTTTTAACGACAATTTTATTTGGAATAAGGGCAGGTTTTTCTTTTATTATTTCAAATACATCGATGTACCCTACGTAAAGTGCTCTAACTACATTTTTGTCAATTTTGAGATATTTGGTGTATGTTACCAACTGACCATTATCTACAAATATAAACAAACAAAAAAATGAAAAAAAAAATTACGCCTAGTTTTCAGGCGTATAAGATGCTATCTACATCGAATTTTTGAAATAAACTGAACCCCTAAAATGCTAACTACTTAATTTTGACAAGGCTTTAAAACTATTTAATACATTATGTTAAATGTTTTTGAATGTATAATACTAGTTTAGAATTTCAGATAAAATCATTAATTAATAAATAAAAAAATAGGTTGTAAAAATCTTCTAAGCTCTCTCCTGTAAAGTAACCGATTTGCAGATAGAGTACTTTACGTAGGGGCCGTCGATATGATATCAAAACATTGTCGGCATATCGCTCACTCCTTTCAAGAGCGTCATAAATAAAAAATCGTCAATTTTCAGTTGAGCATGTTTTCGGAATGCCCAGAAAATGTTCTATATCCCAGCAAAAGCGGCATATTTTTAACTTAATATTTACCCGCTACAGGGCAGAATGTGTTGTTTTTGCATTTTTAAGAAAAGGTATTGTTTAATTATTTTTTTGAATAACACTAAATATTTTTAAAATTCTGAAAAAACCTTCAAGTTTTACCCAAAATGATCTTTTGCACAGTAAAAAGTTCAATGAGTGGCTTGATATTTATTTTTAATACATTTTATTATATTTTTAAACTTTAAAAACGTTCTCCTGAAAAATCAAGTTTTTTGATTTATGACGTTCTTGAAAGGAGTGAGCGATATGAATAAAAATGTGTTTTTGTTTTTTAAGGAATAACCTGCGAAGCCCTTACTTTTAGAGGTTTGTCTGCAGGTAGGGAAGGTAAATGTGAAAAAGATGTCACAAATACCCAGACCAATTGAAAAAAAAATCATTGAATTTACTTTACAACTGGCGGCAATTGTAACCGCGATATCAGTTTCTCAGTTGAGTGTCTACCCAACTGTGCTACGGCGCCTTCCGTTGTTTGCAGAACACGTCTATACCTGTGGTTCACCAGAACCGTTCTGGTGTTCTGTTCCAATAGAAGAGGGGCACAAGTCTGTAACATATACCACAGACTTGTGCCCTTCTTCTGTGTCACCACAGATATATCGGCTGTTCAAACTCAAAACACAGTAAGGGACATTTTTTTGTAGTATGTTTTTTTTTGCATTTTTGGACTAAGTAGATTCTTCTTAGTCCAAAAATGTAAAAAAAAGGGAATACAAAAAAAATGTCCCTTACTGTTTTTAAGTTTGGATAGCTGATATGTGTTCGAATGTAGGCATAAAATAACACATTACATCTGATGATTCAATTTATAATTTCAAATAACAAATCTCACACCGTTTTATGTTCGAGTTGCAGCAGCATCTATGGTTAATTTGGTTAAGCTCTTACTGTGGGCAACGATTTCGACGCACCCAAAATGTTGCGTATTATTTTCTTCAGTGATGATCCGGGCCCAGGAGAAGGAGATCGACGAGCTGAAGGGCAAGATAGCCCAGATGCTGGCCGTGATGCCCTCGGAGCCCTACTCGGGCACGCCGGGCGGCGTGTCCAAGCTCACCTTCCCCCCGCAGCTGCCGCGCCTGCCACCCCCCTCGCCCAGCAGCCTGGACCCCAACGCCAGCGTCTACACGCCCAAGGGCGGCATGGTCCCCGGCCTCATCGGGGATACCTAGTGCCCCCCTGCCTAACAACCCCGATCCCCCTCTCAGTACCTACCTACTCAAACTAAATCTAAATAGCCTCAGTAATAATGTCGCCAGAGAGGCAAATCGATATAACCGTTCAAATTATATTTTTAAAAAAACCCGGGATAATTTTTTTATATTAACACATTTCGGACTGATGTTTTTTGACGGGATTTGATAATTGTGTATATATAGTTTCTTTGAAACCTTATCCGCACCCGATGGTGCATAGGGCACTGCATCATATAAACGCAGTGTTACCTCGATTGTTAATACATGAAGGAAAGGTTATCAGCCCTCCGCTTCAGGTACCAGTCCAGGGTAATATTGAATGAATATTAGAGTGAAAAAATCACTTTAATTTATTTGACCTTCCCCTGGGAATCGAACCTTGGACCTCTAGTATGGTAGCCGAGCATGCTGACCATTACACTACGGAGGCGGACAAACAAACATATAGTTTAGACCTTTATAAAGAGGTTGGTACATAATATTAATATAAAAGTATTAAATAGTTCCTTCTTTTCTGACTTTGGAATGGAAGGTAAAAATACCCTTCCCGTCCTTAAGCATCAATCAATGTAGAAACCTTTCCCATCCGAAGTACATAGGGCACTGCCTTCTAATTGATGCAATATTAATTTGATCGTTTATCACACGAAGGCAAGGTGATCAGTCCTGCGCTTCAGATATCAGGGTAATATTAAATAAATATTATAGTGAAGAAAACACGTTTCTTCTCTCTTTATTTGTGAATTGATACTGGTATCTCCAGCTAAATGTGCTAACCGCTACACTATGGAGGCAGGCAGTATGACTGCCAAATCAATTGACGATGTCAAAACTGCCATTTGACTGTTATATCGCTTTACCTCTCTGTCGACAATATGCTTGAATCTTTCCTAAAAAGCAGTATCCTTACCCTCTTCAAAAACAGTTAGTGTACCGTAGAACGGGGCTACTTGAACTTTGATGTGTTACTTGAGCCCAGTACAAAAAAAATATTTAGATCTGTGTTTGGTCTACAATAATGAACGTATAGACATGATTCATTGAATACCTGACAGGTGACACTTATTCTTTCATTATTGTAGACCAAATACAGATTACGATACAGATACGGGTTCGATTCCCAGGGGGGGTAAGAATAAATATGAGTGATTTTTTCACTGTAATATTTATTCAATATCACCCTGGACTGGTACTTGAAACGGAGGGCTGATCACCTTTCCTTCATGTGTAAACGATCAAGATAACACTGCGTTTATATGACGCAGTGCCCTATGCACCATTGGGGTGCGGATAAGGGGTTTATTATTATTTATTATTATTAAATACAGATTTTTTTTTTGTACTGGGCTCAAGTAACACATCAAAGTTCAAGTAGCCCCGTTCTACGGTATATAATAAGTTGACAGTATGCTTGAATCTCTTTTCTGAAAAGCAGTACCTTACCCTCTTCAAAAGCAGTTAGTATACATAATAAGTTGAACATACGCCATCCCGCGCTTCCGCAACGTGACCCCGAGCAAAATGAAACATATCCCCAAATAAAATATGACTCGTCGCGGTGCGGTCATTCTGCCCCCGAAGTTGTCTATATCGCCAGTCTATTGTCAAATCGCACCAAGATAGATACAAACATCACTTTTCAATCTCTAGGATGAAACAGTTAGTCAGTTTGGTCAGACATTGAGATGTTCATTGATAAGAGTCAAACATTTAATATATCGCTCATTCCTTCAAACAACGTCATATATCAAAAACTGTCAATTTTCAGTTGTGCATGTTTTCGCAATGCCCAGAAAATGTACAATATCCCAGCAAAAGCGGCATATTTTTAACTTAATATTTACCCGCTACAGGGTGGAAAGTGTTGTTTTTGCATTTTGAAGAAAAGGTATTGTTTTATTATTTTTTTAAGGTTTTACCTAAAAAGATCTGTTGCACAGTAAAAAGTTCAATAAATGGCTTGATATTTATTATTATATCTTTAAACTTCTTTAAAAAAACGATCTCCTGAAAGATCAAGTTTTTTGATATATGATGTTGTTGAAAGGAGTGAGTGATATCTGTAACGTGTTAAACCTTTTGTACTGTAATATTAAAAAAAAAAACA
Organism: Brachycentrus maculatus; assembly: GCF_059751285.1. Taxonomy (NCBI): domain Eukaryota; kingdom Metazoa; phylum Arthropoda; class Insecta; order Trichoptera; family Brachycentridae; genus Brachycentrus; species Brachycentrus maculatus. The sequence goes on from NW_028281199.1 coordinate 1,436,231, forward strand.
CATTATTTCTATGTCGCTGTGGCGGCAATGTAGTATAAAAGGTTAGATAATTTTCTTGCGATTTGTATAATAGGCTCTCGATGTAATATCACCTCTCAGATTTACTTGAGGACCTCTGGAGTCAATAGAAACGAAGATTTCTGATCTTCATATTGACACTGGAAAGTGAAAATGGGTGTGGAATAATGTCATCTCCTTCAAAGCTTAAATGGATAATTTATTCACCATTTAAATGATTTGTTACTTGTATTTCAGTTATAGAAAGTGTCTAAAATAATAATTAAAAGAAGTCATAACTGCTCCGCATTGTGGAAATGTCATAACTGATTTAAAACGCTGCGGACGTTGGGTTAATACAAGTAAAATAGAGTTGTGAAAATGTCAATTCAACCATTTCCTCTTTCCAGTGTTAAATTATGTCAAAGATTGTCATTTGCAGATGAAAAATTCCTAATTATGTCAAATAAATTCCACCATTCGATTGAAACTCCACAAATCTTCTCCCAACCCTTACACGCACCCAATGGTGCATAGAGCACTGCATCGTAATGACGCAGTGTTACCCTGCAAGGAGGTCAGTCCTGCGCTACTTGTATGAGTCCAGGGTGATATTGAATAAATACGAGAGTGAAAATCTCTTGTATTTATTTTGAACCCTCTCGGAATCAAACCCGGGACCTACAGTACAGTAGCAAGAGGCGGACAAATCTTACATTAGTAAAAAGTTGTCTTTAGGTTGCAGTGATCCTGTCAAACAGTCAAACGCTAAAAATTAGATGATGTAATTATTTAACTTGTGTGCAAATCAAACGCTGTGCGTTTATTATTTTGAATTTATATGTTGACGGATCTCAATTTTTTTAAAGAAATATGTAATAATAACATTGATATGTTAATTTTTAATTTCATTTGGTATTCTAAATAATTTAAAAATAAAAATAAAACATTCGTATAAGACCACTTTTTTGAGTTTATTAACAATTTCGGGTCAGGTAGAAATTGTGTTAAAATTACTACTGTGAAGGGGCACTGTCACAAAAGCATTGTTTTTGAAAAATTTTAAAATGATATTTCTTTATAACCTGTATTTCAATAAGTGTTGAAAAACAATATTGTATTTCAATAAGTATTGAAATACAATATTGTTTTCGAGTTTCTCAATCTGTATCTGTATCTGCCCTATATTCAGGTCCACATGTTATTTTGTTATGGGTAGTAATATCTTTCTAGTGGCATCTGTGGGCAAAATCTTAAAGTAATACTGCTGTGACCAATCTCTCTTACGTCCAGAGTATGATGATTGCAAACACTGGTGTTTGAGTCATCCGTATTTCTTAATAGAAATCTTAAAGAATCATCCATGCTGAACGTGTTAATGTAAACATGAGTATCTAGTTAGTTTCTGTAGTTCTCTAAACTAGTCGTGTTTACATTAACCTTTTAAACGCGTTAACTTTGTTCCTAAGAGTCGCTCGAGCGCGGCTGTATTTCGCCGTTTTTTAAATGATTACTTTTATCATGTATTTAGTTATGAAAAGATTTATTTTCCTAAACAAAAACGTTCAATGGGATTCATTGTGCCTTTTTGGTACTCTATAATACACGTGTGTCACATTATTCTTGAAATATATCGTAATATAAACAAATTAGATCCTAACATAAATAAATCAAAGCACGCATCGTGTGTCACTCTTACCCACTGGCGATGCGTAGCGTCGAGAGTGAGACAGATATAGGGCATGATTATGGCGCGGACTAATTACCGACCGCAAGAAAAATCAGGGATCTGTTGTTTTATTTATCCTTGTGATGTTACAAATTATTAGTCAGATATTTCAACAGATGTCATAAGGCCGAGGATTGACGTATTATTTTATCAAACGCTTATGTCAGCCGCGTATGGGGCATGTCCTGTTAAAACACATACGGTTATGCGAGCCGCGTGTATCCGGTTAATAAACCCAAAACAGTTACATTAATAAACTCATTACGAGTGTTTTATTTTTATATTTGATTCATCACATTATTTCACAAAGTTAATGCCAAATCGATAAATAACATTTCATTTGGTACGATACTTATGTTGGTAGCTGTTTGGATACTCACACATTCGAATGGCTTAAGTAATCTGTCATCAGTATCTTGAACAAGCATAAGCAGGGTGTTTAGTAAAATAATAAAATGCAAGTCAAGAATAAAAAGTCATATATATTGCTCACTTGGTGCAACAACGTCATAATTACACTTTTAGAAATATAACAGGACATTGTAGCAATAGAAATGGCGCCGTTTTACTCAATTCTACAATGACACTCGCGCCATCTCGCAGCATTTTACCACAAAATTAATTCTGTCCATGTTTCTCCCGATGTAAATAGTCTTTCCGCACATTTTGACATATTTAACTTGTTTTTGAAAAAAAAGTGTAATTACGTCATTGATGCACCGAATGAGCGATATGTGAAATGCTGGAATTTATTTGCGGTGAATTCTAACGTGTAAAAATGATAGTGACGATTGTAAAATACAATTATCATTCTGCGAAATGATTCTCAAAATGCGTAGTACAAAAATTTAATACTTGTTAAAGAATTAGAAAAAACGTTCCTAGACATTGTTTTAACTCGAGCACATTTATAATCTTTATGTTCAATAGTCCCGGATCCCAGACTTTTACGATTTGTGATTGATTTTCTTCGTAATTGTTTTAATTTATTTGTTCGTAGTACGATATTGTCTTCACTTGGGCATGTTAAATGAAATCTTCCGGTGCACTTAAACACAATCATATTTTTAATGTTAGTATATAGGGTGAACCGTACAGTAGCTGGCCGCTGCAGGTAACTGACCACATTTTTGGCAGAAATTTTAGGAAAACTGTTATCTGTCTTTTGATGTCGTAATTTTCTCGCTATATGTGTCCCGTTTTTATCTATGGCATTTTATTATAGATCTACAGATTTACCGCTGATATTGTATGGCTAAGGACTTTAATACAATGTTAATCTGTCACCGTAGTGTAATGGTTGGTGTGTTTGGCTACCATGCTAATTTAAATTTCCAGGGCGGTCAAAATAAATATAGGTGATTTTTCATTCTTATATTTATTTTATATCACGCGGGAGTTGTCTCCGAGGCTCACTGATTATCCTGCATCCTGCATCGATGAGATGCAGTGCCCTATGCACCAATTTGGCACGAAAAAGGGTCAGAAAGTCAGAAGTTACTGTAATTCAACAAAGTTAATGTTGTCACTACTATATGACAATGGTCTTCCAGTTATTTTTTAAATTTACAATGAGATGAGTGTGAATCCATCACCGCTTTAGTAATATTTTGCTACTTTCCGGAAAAGACGAGATTAACGGTGATACTTTTATCGCTGTAAATGTATAATAATATGTAATACTTTAAAAATGTCTTAATATTTATTTTAGAATAATTGTCTCGCTGCCATTTTAGAATGGGTCAAGCGCTGATGTGATGCATATTCGTATATCTTATCATTTTGGAAACAAAGTGTGTTTTATTATCTGCATGAACTATTTGACACTTATGTGAAAGATAGTAAGTACGCTGCATTAAATGGCCAGTTACTATGCGGTTGACCCTACTACGAGAAAAGTATCCTTATTAATTCTAGAATATATTTACTAGGAAAAAAGTGGTAGATACCATTGCAGTAATATACACGTATAGTTTAATCTGTTATGTTATCTTTATATGTGGATGAAGATTGATCATCAAGAAGGATACACTGCTAGTTCGGCCTCTTAAAATCAAAGCAAAGTATTTCAATTTTCACGTTTTACGGATGAGAGGTATAAAATTACCAAATTTTATTAAATATGTAAAATTCTATTTTTAATGGTCAAATGTAACAATTTGTTTCTCAAGGCCGATAGTAACCTTCCAGTTAAAGAGTTCTTGTGAAACAAACATATTTTTTTTACATTTTAAACATAACAAAATAAATAATATTGTGAATTTCAATATAATTCCACGTAATCCAATCCATGATAGTAATCTTTAATTTTTCGTCTGCCTTCGTAGTGTAGTGGTCGAAGCGTTTGGTTAATGTGTCACGGGTTCGATTCCCAGGGGGGTCAAAATAGTTGTACACATAGTTGTATACAAGTGATTTTTCACTGTAATATTTATTTAATATTACCCTGGCCTGATACCCGACGCGCAGAGCTGATCAACTTTCCTTCACTTTTTTAATGATCAATAAAACACTGCTTTTGTACAATGTACTGCCCTGTGCACTATTGAGTGCAAGAAGATTAAACTATCTGATTGAGTTTAAAAAAAGTTTTTTTTTACAATATCATGATTCAGGATTCATGTTTGCACTGTCATTTCTTGGTGGAACTGCATTTTATATAATAAAACAACAACTCTATAGTTTTTGCCCATTGTATTTTATCTGAGCAGTGACCGGGTTTCGCTATTACCGACATCATCAGACTGGTATCGGTAACCAAAAATAACTAATATTGTGAAAATAATATAATCGTTATCAATCCGTGCAATCTTATCCACGGTAGTAATTTTCATACATCGGTTTTGCCCTAAAATAAAAGTATTTTTATTAAAATGTTACCTGTGAAGATAACTGTACAAGAACTTAAAGAAAGTAAATTGAAATTTCGTACAGAATTCAAGAAATTAGCTTGAATTTTAATTGCAGATGCAATGTCTCATCCTTAATGCTTTAGGACTAATTTTGTTTGGGCGATAAGGTCCACCCATAGGCAGCTTGTGCACTAGGTGAAATTTTACCATCCGGCAGTCTGGTTTTGAAAAATAAAAGCGATTACGACAGTTTAGCGTGATCGAATTTACGCGCAACGTGTTCACGCACCGATCCGAAGAAAGATGGACAAACGCACAAGCCAATCATCGTTTTATCACGCTAACTGATGCGCCCGACGGTAAAATTCCGAGCAGTGCAGTGCAGTGCACTAACGCCCATTCTCGGAGAAGTTTGGACAAAATTCAATCTGTGAAAAATGAAAATCTTTATTTTTAAGAGGCCAAATTTTCGGTGATAAGAGGAAAACAGTATGCATATCTGGTGGGATGTTATTAGAATAAAACAAGTCTAATGACAATCAAGCGATCTCGGTGAAGATCTGAATATTGCCAATGTAAGATACTAATAATTTCCATAATAATAATAAGTTCCATAGATGTGTAAAACGACAAGCAATACATATCGCTCACTCCTTTCAAGAACGTCATAAATCGAAAATCGTCAATTTTCAATTGTGCATGTTTTCGGAATGCCCAAAAAATGTACTATATCCCTGCAAAAGCGGCATATTTTTAACTTAATATTTACCCGCTACTGGGCAGAAAGTGTTGTTTTTGCATTTTGAAGGAAAGGTATGGCTTAATTATTTTTTTAAATATACTTAATATTTTTCAAATGGAGAAAAAACCTTCAGGTTTTACCTAAAAAGATCTGTTGCACAGTAAAAAGTTCAATAAGTGGCTTCCTGTTTATTTTTAATACATTGTGATTTCTTTTTAAACTTTAAAAACGTTCTCTCGAAAAATCAAGTTTATTGATTTATGACGTTCTTGAAAGGAGTGAGCGATATGTGTTACATTATCTGTGTAGTCTGTGTGGTTTGTGTATTCATATACAAGGAGGGATCATTACGGTTACCTGACACCTGTGATGGCTGCCATATTTACTATTCACATAGTTATCAAATGATAATTGTCAAATAAATATTAGCTCTCATATTTTTAGCCTAGTATTTAATAATATTGGTGTATTGATGTTTTTTTATGGCATTTTCCGTGACTTGAGTCAAAAGATCACATTCTGTTCATCATATCTACATAAACAAAAATGTTAGTTTGTTCAAAATCTCAAATCTCCTCAAGTTACCTCACCTAGTACTATAAAATTTTGACACAATGTTGCAACAGCTTGTGTGTGACAAGTATAAAGATATATTTTTTAAACAGCTTTTTTGACCGCAATGGCAGGGCCATCTGTTGAACGTAAAAGCATCACACGCGATACTTAACATCATTCATGGCGGACGGCGTGCTTCTTTACGCTGAATTTACAATGTTTTCAATTGCATTGTTGCATAAATTTTTTATTGCCTTGCAAGCATTGTAAAATCAACATATTTGAAATGCGTGCTTTCTCTTTTCTTTCATTTCTATTCAGCCAAACTGAGCCATAGTAACATGTTTTATGCCAAAAACCTCCATTAACATGATAAAAAAATGCAATAGGGTGAAGAGTTCAACAGAATTTTCATAATGTCCCACTGTGATCAAATTTTATAAGTATTTTTTAAATCCAATATGGAGACAGAAAATATAACATTGTTTAGCAATTTGTTATAATTAGCCAAATTGTGTTATAAATCCACATTAATTTAATAGAAAAACCTTCACACCATATTGAAAAAACTAACATTGTCTTTTTGTTTGTTTTTTATTATTTTTTTATTGGCAAAGAACCCAAAATTGAGTGATACATGCCATACTAATGATTTCACTTGAAGCATTTTTTTAAATGATTTTACTTGAAGTTACTTAAACGTTTTTGCCATACTTTAAAAAAAACATTATGTCTTTATAAGTCATAATTTCCGTACATTTCTTCCTGTTGCATAATGTAATAAATCTATCCAAAAGTAGATGGTAAAATAGCAGCCATTTCAAAAAGCACCCCGCGATGGACCTCCCTGTATAACTAACAGCAGAGACTGAAAAATATTCAAACAAAAATGTACCTGTCGCTATTACGGATAAGATAACTTGTGGACTCATTTATTTTGTGCTCCGTGTTTAAAATAGATATTTGTAAAATGTGTTTCTGTCTAAAAGTGTTAAATAGATTTATTTATGATTGTGTACAGACAAGCCCGAGAGTAATATGCCCGCGCGTGTGAAGGCCATGTCGTGGACCTCTGATTATATTTGTGAACAAATATCCTCGTATTTTAGAATCAGTATTGTTTTCTCGTCTCTGGGGAAACAGCTTAGAGTGCAAATGGAGTCTCCATTTATTGTTGAACCAAAGAGCTTTAGATTAGGTTATTTAATTTGAATAATGGGTGTAACATACCATCCTTATGTTGACACGATCCGATTCTGTTTTAAGAATCACCTAAACGTGCGAACGCAGTCACTGTTCACACTGAGCCAATATTTTTGTAAAACTTTAACAGTGAATCTTAGTTTTCCGACGACCTCGGCGAAGGTTTAGTCTCGCGCAAACCTGTATAGAAAGTTATTAATGTATACTATACTCGGTTATCAATCTGCGACTTGTATCCACTTTTCTTCCAAATGAAATTTTAGATGAACCTTTACTTTTGTAACAGAACGTAATGAAAGGAACCCCGCGCTAGATGAAGGGGTCACTCCGAGCATTCGTCCCTCTCCTTCGAAATCGATGTTATTCTCATGTAGTCGTGTTATTGTAGATTGTTATTTGAAAATGCCAGAGTGAGATGTCACATTTGCGCGACTCGAGATGGCCTCACTCGGCGTCCCCGATCAGACTGTTTTGCGCTACAAATTCCTAGTATTTTTATGTGTAATATTTATGTGATAACTTTAATTTGTATGTACGTTGATACAAGTATGACCCTAGATGGTAGTTTTATCTGGTAACGTGACAACCTGGAATGGCTGTAAAATGTACAAAAACACCCTGTGTTTTTATTTTTAAGACTCGTTGACAGATGAATCGTATATTTTTTAAAAATAGCCCGGGCGCCAGTTTACTCTGGGAGAGTTGGTCGGGAGCACAAATACGCTGAACTCGGTCCGTCGTCAAGGCCAAGTCAGCCGGAAGCCGCCAGTCTTTAGAGATGCGCGTCGCCCGACGTATGAAATACAGCGGGACGCGTCTCCTCGCGCGACCGAGAGATGTCGCCGGTCGACGTCAGGTCTGCGAGGCCAACCTCCGCATAATAGTGTCAAGTTTCGGTTGTGTATACATATTATGATTTATGTATTAAACTAATTTTTAAACAAAGTAATCTACTTAAACTTCATTTTATACTTGCAAAAATATCACATGTGCACAATCTGCATCGCCGACGTTGGATTATCATCGGAACGATTTAAAATATATATATTTGTGAATTTGAATGTACTTAATTTGTGTCACAGTGATAGGATTTTAGTCGAGTTTAGAAATTCGGAACATCACATTTTGATTATTAGTAACGATGGTATTTTCTCTCTTTGAGACACTCGATGGCCGCTGCTGCCTGCCGATTAGTGGTTAGAAACAGAGTCGAGCCATCGGAGCGTCTATTTTGATTTTATTATAACTTTGTTCTTGTGATTAACAGATTTTGTATGAGATGTGGAAGTTCCAATTGTGAGAAGTTTCCGGTATTACTTTGTAATAAACAAATGCTGCGACAGCAATAAAAAAATGAAGAATATTTATTTGTATTTCTATAAACCTTACTTCCTGCATTGTGCAATCCCTACTCATTCTCAACTCCTATCCAGTCAAGTAGGCATGACAAGATTACTAAACTTCAAGCATTCAAATCAAAGGCCAGAAGACAGATCTCCTGGCTTCGGAATATACGAGATTGGACGGGGATCAGAACCGTCGAGGCGCTGTTTAGAGCTGCTCGAGACAAAGACAATTACTCTCAAGTGATAGTCGATGTCAGGGGGACCTGACATGACAAACACAAAAGAAGAAGAGCATTCAAATCAATGGGGATGCGAAGAATTCACAAAAAAGCAATTAATTACGATGGGGTAGACCTTTAATGAATGTATTGGAACATATATTTGTATTTTGTTTTGATAAATTATTGCCAATGCTTCATGGGATTCTTATATGTATACAGATAAAAAAAATAGTAATAAAAAACTAAATGAAAGCTGAAATACACAAAAATAAATCTCTTTATTGTTACAAAAACAAACAAAAAAACACCAGGTTTTTATTTTACTACATATTAAGTTCTTTAGTATTGTCACCAATTTTATTCAGAAAATCACTTGCTGTTATTATTTCCATATTATACAGTTATATTTTCTACTGTAGATCAATGAATTCTTTCCACTAACAGAATTCTTGAATGGTGTTTAAAAATTGATTTGTAATGTAACCTAAAAACTTAATTTGGAGCAAACGTAGCTCCTAAATGCCATTCCTGTTAGCTGTCATATTTTGCAGGCACTCAAAAAGTGTTCACAAAAGATTCAAAGCAACGAACTTGCTTCCCAGTTTTATGCCATAATACAGGTCAAATCTCGGTATTACAAACTTCACGGGACCAAAAAAAATATTCGCTATAATGAAAATTCATTACACTGGATGTATAGGATATGACGCATTTTAAATTTATTTTATCGCTATATTATATGTACCCACTCTTATTAGAAAATTAAAATTAGTTATTTCTGTTACACTACACCCGATCTTCCGGCCAGTGATCGATACAATATAGGTAACTACCTACTACAGGACATAACAGAAATGAAACTGTGATTTTCAAACTGTGAGACTTTATTGGAAAAAAGAAATTTTTAAGCAATGAAAGAAAAGTGAATTAAAAAGCAAGTTCAAATAGGTTTTTAATTTTTGATAAAAAAAATGGGAAATTTTCTTTTGGACTTCTCAATGTTTAAAAATGAATTGTAACATCAATTTAAAATTTTGATAAAAAATTGCGTTATTCTAAGATCGGCTTTGCTGCATTGAATTTTGGTTCAGTACATTTTATATGGAAGTTTTCCGGGGACGAATTGCAGATTCGTTATACTGGCAATTTCGTTAATTCGGTATTCGCTACAAAGAGATTTGACCTGTAGTAGCTATCAACAGCGACATAAATTGCTCTCAAGCTAGGAATATATAACTTTGCCATATTGCCTAGGACAGAGGTTGGCAGGAGCGGCTCTCTGTCTAGACGTTTGCGGCTTTTCGCCCTCTTCCGACATAAACACCAATTTTACCATATCTCAAGCAATCTTATAACTTCAATACACCCGCCGAATTGCCTCTGTCTGCGAAAACAGTGCAAGACAGAATTTCCAAAATGTCTTAAGAATGTAACAGAGGAGCGAGTCGAAGATGTTAAGCTAGTTTCCACAATTTTAATTGCAACTGATGAGTCGTGTGATATTAGTGATACAGCACAAGTAAAGGGTTAAAAATGTACTCTACATATCGCTCACTCCTTTCAAGAACGTCACATATCAAAAAACTTGATTTTTCAGGAGAAGGTTTTTCATGTTTAAAAATATAATACAATGGATTAAAAATAAATACTAAGCCTCTTGCTGAACTTTTTTCTGTGCAACAGATCTTTTTAAGTAAAACCTGAAGGATTTTTCTCCATTTGAAAAATATCTAGTTTATTTAAAAAAATAATTAAACAATACCTTTTCTTCAAAATGCAATAACAACACTTTCTGCCCTGTAGCGGGTAAATATTAAGTTAAAATATGCCTCTTTTGCTGGGATACAGTACATTTTCTGAGCATTCTGAAAACACGCACAACTGAAAATTGACGATTTTTGATTTATGACGTTCTTGAAAGGAGTGATCGATATATCAAAAATCGTCAATTTTCAGTTGTGCATGTTTTCGGAATGTCCAGAAAATGTCATATATCCCAGCAAAAGCGGCATATTTTTAACTTAATATTTACCCGCTACAGGGCAGAAAGTGTTGTCATTGCATTTTGAAGAAAATGTATTGTTTAATTATTTTTTTAAATAAACAAAATATTTTCAAATGGAGAAATAACATTGAGGTTTTACCCAAAAAGATCTGTTGCACAGTAAAAAGTTCAAAAAGTGGCCTGATATTTATTTTTAATACATTTTATTATATTTTTCAACTTTAAAAACGATCTGAAAAATCAAGTTTTTTGATATGTGACGTTCTTGAAAGGAGTGAGCGATACGTGTATGATATAAATGCGGCTCTCTGGTCCGTTTGTTATCCTGTTTCCATGAGAATTTAGCTCTTCTCACTTGACAAACTGCCGACCCCTGGCCTAGGAGCATGTAATCCCTTATCTCCAAAAGATCTAGAAGGCACTGCTAGGTTGTCAAATATATATTGGATGGATTTAAGGTTTCAAGTATTCGCTAGCCTGGCTTTTGACAGAATATTAAGTATGTGCATTTTGCTCTTCATGGAACTTCGAAGGGGTAGTTTCCTCAGCTGAGCCGATACATATTTTCCAAACAAGTCATACTCATCCTCGTGGACTTTGTCACAAGAGGACTGTTTAGGAGAGTCAAATAACCCGGGAGTGCTGTTCTTTTGATCCATATCCGACGTGTCTGAAATAGGGTCCTTGAGGATGACTGAGTCCATGCTCTGCAATGGTTCTCTTGTGTAGTCCTTATGTTCGACGCTATCCCTAGAATCATCGCTGGACTCCATTTCCCAAGAATCATTCCAATCCGACGAGTTTCTATGCAAATTCTGCAAGGGAAATTGATATAACGTAGTAATAAGCATTCTATATCATTTTATTTTTTGACATCTCATCAAAGATGAAGAAGAATATGGAAGTCTGGTCATTTACGGGGCTGACGACCGTCATAGGCTAGTTTAAATGATTACTTTACACACGTGTAACATTCACCAATTCTACCCACTATTGACAACCACACTACTCAAATTCTTGGAAGTTCTATATATATTTGAACCAATTTTGAAGCATCGTTCTTAAATTACTAGAACTTCACTAGAGACATCTATTGGTGAGATGAAAAGAAGCTTTTTATTTAGCAGAAACTCTTTTATTAGTATGTGAGGTCTGAATCCCGGATTATAATCACACACATGAGAAACGCCAGAAAATATCATTTTTATTTTTATTATTTAAGGTTATAATTTGACCAGATAATTTACTTACAACATTATGAGTGTGTCCAAATACTTGTTCACAAAATCTGGATTATCTCCAATTACAGGAGTTATTTTCATAATATTTTTTGACATCTCATCAAAGAATTATTATTATTCTTTGGTGAGATGTCAAAAAATAATATGAAAATAACTCCTGTAATTGGAGATAATCCAGATTTTGTCAACAAATATTTGGACACACTCAAAATGTTGTTCTATATCATTGTTAAATATTGCGGAATAAAAATGTGGAATCAAGTAAGTGATTATATAATTTAATTACCACCCTTATTTAAACGCGTCAGAGGAGCGACAAGTGGAGGTTTACGAGTGCACCGTAATCAGTGCAATCCATATGCCCCCCACAATACATCGGCAGTGTAATGGCAACGGGGTATATCTGTCAAATTTTTCATTTTCTAAGTTTGTTTTACAAAATGTCTAAAATAGTGTATTCCATAATCTGGCAAAAGGATAAAGCTGTAATTGCAATACTTATTTAGTTTTCTTAAGATTTGTACATATAAAAATATATAAAACAAATGAGTTATTTAATTTCACAAGTTTGTTTTTGCTCTCCTGTAAAATTTGGTCTGAGACAGATATATCACTTTGCCTTTACACTACCGATATACAGATACGAAAAAAATATTAAAAATCTCTATGGATTAAAATTAAAGACTAACCATTGCTCCGCGTGGTGAAACAATATCCTTTAAGCAATCATCCATTGTGTGGAACCAGATGAGAGACGACTCATACATGTGATATGGATCGGTCGAGTTTTTTAGTATTTTCGTCACTTCTTGGCTATAAGTTGTTCTCAAACTCCTGATTTTTATTTTGACTTTATTTACGTCTAACTTAACCAGATCTTTCAAGTCGCTGATTATCAGCTTATAAGCCGCTTCCGTCTTCCTCCTGTTCCTGTAATCCTCGTGTTTCGGGTTCCACAAACACTCATACTTTAAATATGCTTTTACAAATTGTAACGTCAAATCCCCTTGCCAACGAGATACTTGAGAGCGTAGAGACATGGTGAGAATAATAATTAATAATCGGGTAATAATATAGAGCTGGTCATACGAAAATATATGAAATCACAGACTAACTATTTTATATAAAGACCGCCAACTACCTCGATTTTTTATGGCTGGAAGTGATATTCGCCAGCGGCCGGAAGTGACGTAAACGGCTAGAAGTACTAAGCTCACGGCTGGGCGTGACTTCGCCGCGGCTGAATGTCAAATCCACCCGCCGAAATATTTATCATTCATTTTTCAGGTTAAATGGTATTAATATTAAATTTGTTGCATAACATATTTTCAAAATTATAATATTAATATTACAAAGAAGATATTTCACTATCTAAATTTATTTATTTCAGTGTAAACAAAAATAGAAAGGTCACGGCTAAAACGCGACATTTATAAAAAGAGTTCAGGCGATTAATAATGGTTACTCAACTCAGCCTTACAATGGTAAATGGTAATGGTAACTTTTTTGAAATTATTATCCCAAACTATGTATAAATATAAGGCTTTTCAACAAAAACAAAAACGATAGAATTTTCAAATTACTATATTATATTTAAAATTCTAGAAAATACAATATTTTAAAAGGGCGGAAGGAGTGCCCACCACTTTCTGAGGTTATGTTTCTTAACGGGGGTGCCAGCGCCCCTTTGTGGGCGTTTTGGAAGTCTGGCTAGGCGTTTTTAAATTTTTTGCATTTGGGGGGTGCTGCAGAAGTTCAAGGGAGCGTTGTGTTAAGTAAGAAAAACTACACTTTCATACGCAAAATTTAACTTTAACTTTGGCATAATACTCAATATTATGAAGTTCTTCATAGACGGATTTCTATTTTTCTATCGATAACTGTCTATAACCATAGTCTGTCTATATTTATTTGAAATATTTGAACAACTTGTTGGTATCTCGTATTTTTCGTTCCCGTTTTGGTGTTTTTGTTAGTGTATTAGTGTGTCTCGTCATTTTCTGGTCGTTTTTTGAACAATCTGACGTTTACGAGTCGACCCCCCCTGCTATTTTATATATATGTATGAAATGTCAAAGTGACAATTGGTGATTAGCGACAATCACATAACATTAGTGTTGCCATAACATAATAATAGTGAAAAACAGGGTAAATAAAAAAATACACCTACCTACATAAAATCTACAAATACATACCTAGTAGTTTTATACATTTTCGATTACACATTTGATAATGCATTAAATTTTCCCAGAAAATAAATACAAATACATGAACCTTTTAATGAATTATTATAAAGTAATGCACCTCTTTTCTCAACATAAAATTAAAAACAAACTATCCATAAGTGCTACTATAAAAAAAAATATTGATGAAATAAATTGAAAATTTAATATTGTCATATGCAGTCAAAATAGTTTAGGTGTGTGCTAGGGCCAGCATCAATACTGTTGGTCAAACCTTAAAAGGGCTACTCCTTAACATCATACTCATGGTTGTGTAATAATAATAATTTTGGATAATTTATACATCATCATTTTCTACTACCTCAATGTGATAAATAACAATGTGGGTAATGATATGATGATAACAATGAACAATAAAAAGTCATCAATCAGTCTCTGTGAGTCGATTAGGTGGAGTCTGGAGGGAAAAAATTGGGGAGCCGATGTATTATTACACCTTCTTGGTCTTCTTTGCCTAGAGCATGGTCAAAATGTTGGGTAGGACGTTTTTCTGAGCGATGGTCACACTGGAAAGCAGATTATTGAGCTCCTCATCATTGCGGATGGCCAACTTTAGATGGCGGGAGATGATCCTCATCCGGATAATGGCTTTGACATCATTTAAACAAATTCTTCTTCTTCAAACCCTTATCGGTACCCGATGGTGTATAGAGCACTGCATCATATAAACGCAGTGTATCTTGGTCGTTAGCACATAAAGGAAAGGTGATCAGCCCTCCGCTTCAGGTACCAGTCTAGGGTAATATTGAATAAATATTAGAGTGAAAAATAAAATTATTTATTCGACCCCCCCACTGGGAATCGAATCCGGGACCTACAGTATGGTAGCTGAGCGTGCTGACCATTACACTATGAAGGTGGACAAATTGCTCACTCCTTTCAACAACGTCATATATCAAAAATCATAAATTTTCAGTTGTGCATATTTTCGGAATGCCCAGAAAATGTACTATATCCCAGCAAAAGCGGCATATTCTTAACTTAATATTTACTCGCTACAGGGCAAAAAATGTTGTTTGTGCATTTTGAAGAAAAGGTATTGTTTAATAATTTTTTTAAATAAACTAAATATTTTTCAAATGGAGAAAAAACATTTAGGTTTTTCCTAAAAAGATCTGCTGCACAGTAAAAAGTTCAATTTTACTGTGCAGCAACGCAACTTTAAAAACGATCTCCTGAAAGATCAAGTTTTTTGATACATGACGTTGTTGAAAGGAGTGAGTGAAATAGTATTCATAAAACTTTGGTCAAATCTACCTACTTAGATAGGTTAAATAAAACAAGAAAATAGAATAAAGAATTGTGTTTATTCAATATATTATTTTTTGCGCCATTATTTTTTTCTATATCTGATAAAATAAATTTATGTGGTAGAATTTACAATAATAATTTACAAGATTTACAAAAAATATTCAACCCATCGCATCAGTTACTAATGCACACTTCATAAATACAATAGAACATATAGTTACATCTACTTAATCATAGAATCAATTTATCGTTATTCTTGTAGCATTGCTTAGATTCAAAGACTGTTTGATAAACTAAAGAGAAGCAGTGAAGTTTCTGTAACTATGTAGGGTGCTAAGAATATAGGTTAATACTTGAAGAAAAGCTTCCGAGAGTCGGTAATGAATAATAACATTTTTGTGCATAAATTGGTCATTGTATTCAAGACTAATGTTTTTTTTAATGATCAGAACAAAAATTTGTGTAACCTTTTCGGGAGTACAAAAATAAATGGAGTGGGTTCTTTTTACACAAAAAAAAATTTTCTTCTTCATTAAACTGATGTATTATGAAGATAGAAATTATGTTAATAATTAAATGAAAAAAAAACACCTTTTAGAAATATTTTTCAATTATGACAAAATTACACGCAAATATCCACAGATGTCATTGCTATACAAGTTACATCATACTAACTGACAGACGGACTTCGACGTTCATTAACGTCGATACTCCTTTAAGGAAAATTCGCACTGACATTCATTTACGTCCATACTCCCGGACAGGTTAATTAACACACAAAGGTAAAATAAAATAAATAAAACTTTTTGTTCCCATTGAATATCATTATGCAAATATATATGGCACTGGTACCGCGTCAAACACTTACCGTTAAATTAATTTATTTAAGAAGTACATATCTACAAATTTCACACTTGACTTGATAAACATGAAAATAATAATTACTCCAACATTAAATAAACAGGTATACTTATCACATTCATTTTAAAGAACAATTATCATCATTCGTTATTACAATATGTTTATTAAGTTATTGCGTTAACTGGTAATTTCACAATTTAGAATATTCCAATAGGATAGAATATATTTTTATTATCGGCTTTGTAATATTAAAGAGAGAGCATATTAAATTTTGCACAAAGGGTCTATAAACTAATGGTTCCATTCTAAAAATGACTAATTGCAATAAACAAATTCATTACAGCTATATACAATTATTGCTGTGCAATTTAAAATATAATATTTACAATTAAGGAGTGAATAAAAACACATTTCTCAAGTTCCAATAAAGAGGAAAAGAAACATTATAATATTTTATAAAAATTAATATATTCAAATATTATACTTTAGTCTTTTTATAACCAGTATACAATTGCATTGGATTACCAACAAAAGTTTATCAAACAAAATGACATCTCATTAATATAATTCAATATTTTTTTAATCATAGGCAGGATAGAGGTAATATTAGGTTCAAATTTATACTAAAAGCTCCAGTCATCAAAATTTTTACCATGAAAAAATTAAAAAGGTATCTTGAACTAAGTGAAATTCTAAGGTTACACATTTTGTTACACGAGAGAGAAGAAAGATATAACGTAGAGAGAAGGGAAAGAGAGCTACACAATCTGATGCCACAGGAGTGGAGTAAAAGAGTGCGATGCATACACAATACAAAGCAATTAAATAATATGTGTCACGCATGCCCGTGTTGTAGATGTACACATCACAAGCTATATATGAACAGATGATGTACAATGCGTTTTGTAAGTAATATTTATTATTGTGTTTTAACATACCCAACGAATCAATAAGAACCTACAATACATGAAATTTTTCTTGTTATTTTGAAAATATCAAATTATGGACATAAATCTCATATTTTAGTCACATATTTTAGTCACATCTTATGTTTTTATCACAAACCATTTATAACAATATTACCAATTCAAGCATCAATTAATGATAGTGTAAATACTGCATAATTTTTTTTTAAAAGCATATGATGTTGACGGCCCTTACGTAAAGTACTCTATCTGCAAATCTATTACTTTTCAGGAGAGAGCTTAGAAGATTTTTTAACATATTTTTTTAAGTAATTAACGGTTTTATCTGAAATTCTAAACTAGTATTATACATTTAAAAACACGATAAAATAATGTGTTAAATCGTTTTAAAACTTTATGCTTTGTCAAAATTAAGCAGTTAGCGTTTTAGGAGTTCATTTTGAAAATTCGATGTAGATAGCGTCTTATACTGAAAACTAGACGTAATTAAAAAAAAAAATTGTTTGTTTATATTTGCTCCTGGAGACAGTTTGTGGAGTCCATATGCTCCACCTAGGGAGCGGATATGGTTAAAAAAATATATATATTTGTAGATAACGGTCAGTTGATAACATACACCAAATATCTCAAAATTGACAAAAATTTAGCTAGAGCATTTTACGTAGGGCACGTCAAAGTATTGTATTCATTTTGAGACGGTCTTTCCCTCTGTCTCTCACATAAAATCTCTCTTATTCTTTATTTTTAAAGAAGTTGCGTCAGGTCAAAGCGTGATTTATTAAGCGTCTTTAGCCTTGACTGTTTGATTTTATATTTAATTTACTTTCCGTTAATAGCTCATAAGAAAAATCACTCTCGTTCACAAAATATAATACATCTATTTCTCAAACATCAAGAGGGAACAATGCCAATTTTCAAAAGTATTGCATTTGCCATGAACTATTTAATTACTGAATGCTACACATATTTTAAAAATTAGATAAAAAAATGTACAAATAATTAGATTACTGTAAAACGAACCTATAGGTTACATTGAGTGACGGGAGTGACCTAGATGCGGAAGGCGGAGGATCGAAGAGGATGGAGACTCATGCGGGAGGCCTACGTTCAACAGTGGACGGACACAGGCTGATGATGATGATGAGGTTACATTGACATCTCAACGTAGATAGAAGTCTGGGCATTTACAGGGCTTACGACCTGTCATAGGCTGGTTTAAGTGATCGATTTATGTATGTGTAACGTTCACCATTCTACCCACACTACTCAAATTTCGGAACTTGTATATATCCTTAAATTTGCACCTTTTTTCAGATATGAGTTCTCGGCACCATTCGTGGTTGGCTTGAGTAAGTTTTTCTTGTGTGTAATAAACTCAGATTTGTGAACGAAGATTTGGATACACCAAAATATTGTCTATAAGTTTCATTTTGAAAGTTCGTCAAATATCGATAAATCAAAAAAAAGGGGAGTTTTTAAAAGGAGTTCATTTAAGGTTAGTTAGAATGCTTGGCTGCAATGCTGGAGGTCCGGGTTCGATTCTCATGGGGTCAAGATAAATATGTGTCACAAAGTGATTTTCACTCTATTAATTAATTTAATATTACCGGGGACTGATACTTGAAGTGCGGGACTGATCCCGCCTTCATTGAATTAAGGATCAATGCGATGCAGTGCCCTATGCACCATTCGGGTCGGAAAAAGATTGAATAATTTTTTGTACATTTTTTTGATATAATTTTATAGCACATCATTCATAATTAAATTAATTGATGGAATTCTATTTAAAAATTTAAAGATTTATTTTTCTTATTTCGACAAATGTAAATAAAACGTCCTTAAGAATAAGCAGTTTATGGTGAAGAAAAAAAAAATTAAAAAATACTACATTTTCATACCTTTTTACCCTAGATTACGAAACATTCGTAAAATTTACAAAGGACATCCAATTTGTAAGGAGCAACTAGCATGTATCTTTTTTTACCATTTTACCAATATTTTATGTTCGTATTTTACATAAAGTTCTCAAAAAACAAATTGCAATTATTTTTTAAATGTTTTTAGAAAACATGTTTGGTAAAATTATAGGTTTTCTTATCATCATGCATTTTACGATAGTCCCGTATTAACCTGTCCGGGAGTATGGCCGTACATGTACGGCCATACCAAACTTTTCTCAAAGGAGTTTGGACGTACATGTACGGCCGATACAAAATATGATTTATGACACGATTTACATCAAAACATGTTAAAAACATGATTTATCGATATTTCGATAATTTTGATATAAATCATGTTTACTGATGTAAATATCTTGAAAGAGAAAACATGTTGCTTATTGCATCGACTATAATATAAACATTTAAAAGTAAAAAAAAAACAAAAACAAATTCACTCCTCAGATACAGTTTTGTCCGGAGAAACTCACACCCAGACAGGTTAAGGTAGATTGAAACAAGTCCCGTGTTCTAGGGCTAAGAATGACAAAGAAAAAATAGCACATTTAAATATATATAAAAACAAGAAGAAAAATTTGTTAAAATTGTAAAGGTGGAATGAAAATAAAAGATAAAAGTTATTTCTTTTTACATGAAAAAAAGCTTAAGTTATTTAATAAAAGAGTTACAAAACATTAATGTATAATCATTTGTTTTAAATTCATATTCTTTGACTAATTTTATCAAAATGAAGATTGATAAAATAAGCGGCTACCTGGTCTAGTATAGATATATTTGTTAGCCCGCTAACAACATACGTAAGACTAAAATGCTTGGGATGTATTCCCTCTATAGAATTAGGTATTATCAACTTATTGTCTCATTTTCACAAATGAAAACATTAAAAATACTAATTGTCTGTATTTGTCACATCCTTAATATATTGAGTTTTCTGGCACAAATAAGAACGCAGACTAACTTTGATAAAAATCATTCAAAACTCAGAAATTGTAAACTATAAGTACTTACTATGTAATATAAAAATTGAAGTAGTGAATTTGAAATGAAATACCACAAAATAATGTATGTATATATAAAAAAATATATGTATGTATATATAATCCTACATTTTTACAGGGCGGCTAGAGGCATTTGAGATGTGGTCCTACAGGCGTATATTGGGGATTCATAGGTCGGAAGATACAGGGTAACAACAAAGTATCAAGTAGGCCTGGGAAGTGTAGATGCTTTCTAAATAAAGTAACACAACAGGGAGCCAAATGGATAGGCCATAATAAAAGACACCCAGGTCTGCTTCTTACGATTGTAGAGGGCGCATATCTCACTCCTTTCAAGAATGTCATAAATCAAAAAACTTGATTTTTCAGGAGGATGTTTTTAAAGTTTAAAAATATAATACAATGCATTAAAAATAAATATCAAGCCCTTGTTGAACTTTTTACTGTGCAACAGATCTTTTTAGGAAAAACCTGAAGGTTCTTTCTCCGTTTGAAAAATATTGAGTGTATTTAAAAAAAAATAATTAAACAATACCTTTCTTAAAAATGCAAATACAACACTTTCTGCCCTGTAGCGGGTAAATATTAAATTAAAAATATGCCTCTTTTACTGGGATATAGTACATTTTTGGGCATTTCAAAAACATGCACAACTGAAATTGAAGATTTTTTATTTATGACGTTCTTGAAAGGAGTGAGCGATGTATGAAGGCACAAACTACAGAGGACTACCTCGCTTAAACTATATCGAACAGATTATCTCCGACATGCGCTGTAGCAGGTAGACCGAATTGAAGAGATGAGCGGAGGATAGAGACGGGTGGAGACTGACCATGAAAGAAGCAGACCAATCATTGTACCCACGAAGAAGAAAACTACATTTTAAAACAAAAATATTAACCATGATTTGAAGTGTTATTAAAATACAAAAAAAACTACAGAAAAGTCAAGTGATCTCGTTTTATAGCGGAGTTGAGACATTTAAAAACGATTTGCAGAAAACTAATTTCATCAAACATAAGTTTTCATTTCAGTACCATAAAAGTTGTATCAATAAAAGGATTATTTAAGGATGTAGCAAACATTTGTAGTGTTAATTTATCATTGAAAAAAAAAAACTATTGACAATTTTGGACCAGCAAAGTATCATATAAAAATAATAATATTAACAATTAAATCATCATGTAAGGTTTGGGAATGAGTTTTAATGTCAAATAGTATTTGTACATTCTTAATCTATAAAATGTCGAAATTCTTTGGATATCAGATTAACATGTTATGTCAAGTACAATTATCGATTTTGACTACATCTCATAAGATCTGTTGGGATGTGAAATGAAATTTATTCCTTTACATTTCATATATTTTCTGTATAAATGTAAACAAGATATAAATGTAAAGCTGAATAATGCAGTTGCTGTATTTTTTGTAACTTTATTTAAACAATCAATGAAAGGTGTTTATTATTAATCAGTCCATCACTTTGCATGTTGAATTCCTTTTTAAATTTCACAATCGCTTAAAATCTAAACAATAAATATTTCTCTATAACAGCTAACTTTCCTGAGGGAATTTGGGAGTGTATCTTCTGGTATCCACATACCCCGTAATACTAGGAAGATGTTGTTCCTGTCTTGACGAGTCCCAATGCAACTAGATAGAGATTTTGCGGAAGTTATTGGGTGATCTCTCCCGGTATCCATATACAGAGGTATAAGAGTACATAGTACTAAGAGAATGTTAATTTTGTTTCCTGATGAGTCCAAACACAAGTTCCCAATAGGTAGAGACTGCGCAAGTTATCAGATGATCTCTCCCGGTATCCATATATCGCTTAGTACATACTAGGACAATATTACTCCTGTTTTGTGATGAGTCCCAATACAAATTTCTACTATGTAGAGACTTTGAGCAAATTATCGGATTATCTCTCCCGGTATCCATTTACTTTGTAGTACTAGGACAATGTTATTCTTGTCTCCTGACAAGTCCCAACACAACTTCCCACCAGGTAGAGACTGCCCAAGTTATTGGGTGATCTCTCCCGGTATCCATATACCTCTTAGTACTAGTACAATATTACTCCTGTTTCTTGAAGAGTCCCAATACAACTTCCCACTAAGTAGAGACTTTGCGTAAGTTATCAGGTGATCTCTCCCGGTATCCATATACCGCTTAGTGCTAGACAATATTACTCTTATCTCTTGACGGGTCTCAACATAATTTCCCACTAGGTACTTTAAGTAAATTAAGAATGTTCAATGGTAAACAGTACTATTGAAAAATGATGTTCAATTTGTAGAAATTACATAATCCAGTTCAAAAGTAACAGTTCATTGGTTAATAACAATCGTTTAAAAAATAGGATTACATCGTAGATATTATTATTAAATTACAAATCTATGTGAGTAAAAATGCAATAATTTGTCTAGTTGGTATTTAATGAATTTGTACATGTTTTAACTTACCTTTACTTACAGTATACGATCTGACTGATCAACAGCGGAGGCCAAACATTCGCACAACTGAGTGCAACGGAAACGAAGTCGAGTACCGGGAAATACAAGTTAGAAATAGGGAATCACTGTAGCGCAGTGAAGCACCGACTACAACATAGGTTTTGTGCGAGGAACTGAGTAAATAATAAACTAAGTGTGTCACTTTTAAAATTATATAATAAATAAAGTACGAGCAAATCTTAAAAATAAAATAATTTGCATTTGCAATGTCCCTCCCGACGGAGAATGGCGTAACTTTCTGCTAGAGGATTGCGGGGATAACAAAATGAACGATTCGTTTCTTCCGAAAATAAATAAAGATTCCAATCCCCATTCAGTTGCGTAGCGTTACAATTAACTAAGTATGGATCCACTCGCGATGCGTCATCACTATTAACTTTGTATCAATTAAACTAATTGTCATGATTCAATTTATGTTCTCGTCTATTGGGCACTGCGATGGGAGCACTTCGGTCGTTGCCGACTATACCCACGATGGGGTTCTCTTCCGAGAGTCGCAACTTGTCGGCGTCACTGTCATTGTTGTACTTCAAGTCCTCGTTGTGGTTGTCGGGAGAGGAGGACCCTATGCTGGAGAGGCTGGATAGCCCGTCGCATGGCGGATCGGTGGCCGGACACACGTCACTCCCTGTCCCGTCTGCGCAGGTCTCCGACTCGCCATCGAGCTTGGAACCCTCGTTAGCCCTCTGGATCCAATGCTCTCGGTTGACCCGGACACGATCTACCATCGGGTCGAGGCTAGGAGACAGCACAGCGAATGCCTACAGATAAATATTAACAATATTAATGTTATTTTATTTTTTGATATCTCATCAAAGATGAAGAAGAATATGGAAGTCTGGGCATTTACGGGGCTGACGACCGTCATAGGCTGGTCTAAGTGATCACTTTACACACGTGTAACATTCACCAATTCTAATCATCATCACTACTCAAATTCTTGGAAGTTCTCTACATATGAACCAATTTTGAAACATTATTCCTGAATCACTAGACTTCACTAGAGACATCTATTGGTCAGATGAAAATAAGCTTTTTATTGAGCAGAAACTCTTTTATTATTATGTGAGGTCTGAATCCTGGATTATAATCACACACATGAGAAACGCCAGAAAATATCATTTTCATTTTTATTATTTAAGCTCATAATACATTTTGAGTGTGTCCAAATACTTGTTCACAAAATGTAAGAAAGTTGGAGATAATCCAGATTTTATGAACAAGTATTTGGACACACTCAAAATTTTGTAAATATTGTTATTATATAGGATACTGGATTATTCACCCTACGGATGAGATGCAAATATTAAAAGTGCCTCAAGTTGATATGAAACATGTATCATTTTTCCCTTTTTTATGAAAGCAGACGGATGTCTGAGCATCCTAGGGCTTACCAAATGCAAGGTTTTAAGCCCTGGGATATCCGAACTTACATCTTCTTTCATAAAAAATGGAAAAAATAATACACATTTCATATCAACATGAAACAAGTCAAAAATATCAATTTGAGGGATTTTTTATGTTATTTAAAATGAAATACATAAATAAGTGTTTTCAAAAATTACCTCGTAAATGGGAAGGCAGATGGAATCAATGAATCCAACTTGCATCATTGGTAACTGGTCTTTCTTTTCACGATTCATTATGTCCTAAAGAAAAAAAATACAATATAGTGAAAGATGGTTATAACACGGGTTTGCGGGCGGTTCATCTGACCCGTGAAATATGATCACGGCTGTATAAACAAATTGCCCAATTTTAGATTTTTTCTATGAAGAACAAAACATTTTGAAATTGTAATTACTGCTTTGAAAAAAAAATCTCTAATGTAATATCTGTACTAAACAATTTAAAGCGCCTTTGATGTCACTTCTCACAAAAATGGCGATATATAAATTATTGTCAAACTGTCTCCAGGCTTTTCTGTTGGCTGCCAGCTCCTTTGCATCCTCCCAAGTCAGATCCGCGTCCCGAAGTTCTGACACGAACTGCCGATGAATTGTCAGCAGTATCGTTCAGGGTGGCGTGAACCTGATGCTTGTTAAAGAGGCATGCTTGATGGCGGCTCTCGGGAGGCATGCGGAGTACATGGCCAAGCCAACTGAATCGCCTTTTCTTGACGAGAGTTGTCACCAAGTCTGCGTCCTACGGCTTATCTCTTAATTCCTCATAAAGTCAAACTACCAGATAGATTTGATAATATTATATTATCGGTGTTTCTTGATGGTTGGTAGGAGTTCCTTAATCAAACACCAAGCAGAGAAAGCTGATGTACTTCGGACACGTCATGAGAAATGAAAAATATCGTCTTCTCCACCTAATCATACAAGGCAAGATTGAAGGGCGAAGAACTCAAGGACGCCGAAGGACATCATGGCTGAAAAACCTACGACAATGGTTTGGCAGAGCCACCAAATCTCTGTTCCGAGCTGCAGCATCAAAATTGTAAATAGCCATGATGATCGCCGATCTTCGTTAGAAGTGGCACAGAAAGAAGAAATTGGTGTTTCCGGTGTTTGAATAGACCAAAAGCTTACGATGGGTGTGATCTTGAGCTCGTGTCTCTCGATGTCTCCCTGCTGGAAGAATTCACGGGTGACGAGGCTGGCCACGCGCTCCTCCACGGGCCAGGGCTTGCTGATGGCCGCCAGGTCGCACACGGTCATGGTCATGGCGCGCAGCAGTGTGCGGTTCTCCTCGGACGACCACAGCTCCGGGTCGCGGTTGTTGTCCTCCGACGCGACTAGATTTAGAAAAGCTCCCCGTTTTCTGAAAGATGTATACAATTGAAATAATTAACCTTAGTTTAATCACATGCATTGTTTCAATGTGCCTTAATATGGGACTATTGTAAAATGTATGATGATAAGAAAAACTCACATTTTACCAAAAATGTCCACCGGGTCCGTGCCACAATTGCATTTTTTAAAGTTTTTTTTATAAATAAAATTGTTTTTTCTTATACATATAAAAACGAGTTATTACATGGAACTACTTTGTATTTTATTAATTGTTTCGGCATTAACTTTGTGGTAAGACATGTTACAATGATTAAAGAAACACTTGTTTATATACCACTTGAGTTTTATTAATGACTATAGTTTCGGAAGCTAAAATTCCATCGTCAGATCTGAATAATAACATATTATACATTCAAGTGTTTCCTTAATCATTGGAACTACATTATTGTAATTCTTAATTCTAATCTTCACAATTCATTTTGTAATGATATTTTTCAAAACCAATCCAAATTAATATTCTATAAACAAAGGTTTTGCCCCACATGTTTTGCAAAAATATCAAAGGTTTATTTTCTTCCACCTTTTATTTTTGATCAGAGCACATAGCACAATCCTTGTACTTCCTCCCTGGTTGTAAATAAATAATGTGAAGCTTTCAATCGAGACGTTGTTCTGTATCTTCTGCAGCCGCGGTTCTTCGATATGCTTTAGGCCCCCGCAAAAGTCAAGCAAGCAAGGTTTGTCTGTACTTCTTACGGCTCATTGCTACATTTCTACTCTCTACTGTCCAGTCTTTGTATAAAACATATGAATTTATAATAGAGACTTCTAGCCTCCAGAAAAATAGTTTTCTCCACCACTTTCTTATAAAATCCGATACTCATTCTAGTAAAATCCTTACTATTACTAAATTATTTACAAAAAGACGTATTATATCATGTCGAGTGTCACTTGATATTGGAGCTGATGGAAGAAAATCAATGTTTAGTCAACTATTTATTATAAAATCCCCGCTATTTTAAAGTTATCCGCAGTAAGACGTATTATATCATGTTGAGTGTCACTTGATATTGGAGCTGATGGAAGAAAATCAATGTTTAGTCAACTATTTATTATAAAATCCCCGATATTTTAAAGTTATCCGCAGTAAGACGTATTATATCATGTTGAGTGTCACTTGATATTGGGAGTTGGTGGAAGACAATCAATGTTGAGTCAAATCTTTCTTATAAAATCCCCAATATTTTAAAATTACCAGCAATAAGCATATTACAACATTTTGAGTGTGTTTGGACAATAGATGTCTCTAGTGAAGTTCTAGGGATTCAAGAACAAGGTTTCTAAATTGGTTCATATATATAGAACTTCCAAGAATTTGAGTAGTGTGGTTGTCAATAATGGGTAGAATTGGTGAATGTTACACGTGTGTAAAGTGATCACTTAAACCAGCCTAGGTCGTCAGCCCCGTAAATGCCCAGACTTCCATATTCTTCTTCATCTTTGATGAGATGTCAAAAAATTATATGAATAAGCATATTACACTAAACATTTTGTACCAATTTTTATGTTTTTGTGGTTAACTATAATTGGCTTCTATAATGTTTATCTTTAAATTGTTTTGTTTTTTGTTTAGTTGCTGTTGTAAAACCCAAAAAAAAAAAAAAAAAAATTTAGGTTGAGTATTACTTGATATTGAAGCTGGTGGAAGAAAATCAATGTTGACTCTTTCCCATAAAATCCCCACTATTTTAAAATTATCCGCAAAAAGACATATGTACTAATAAACCATATCGAGTTGTAAGGGTTAAGGGAAATTATGTTACCTGAAGTAAACAGCGAGATCAGTGCTAAGGATAGCATCCTCCAGCACTTTGATGACTCTCTCGTAGTCCTCCGGAGACAGATGAAGCAAGATCTGGTTGCCGGGAGAGTTGAGGATCATGAGGCACTGGTCGAAATGGTGGTGCTCCATGGTGGATGTGGAGTACAGCTGGGCTAGAGGAGATGACGCTCTGAAAGTGTTGGAGACAAGTTAACATTCCGATCAACATTTTACAAACGACATATGGTGGAACTGTGCAAATCCAATGATTAATTTAGCTGAATTAAATTGCATGAAACACTTAAAGATGATGAAATAATCACAAAAGAATCGAAGAATGACAAATCGCAATGAAAAGAATGTGACCTTAACCCTAAAAAATAGAAAAATTATCTGAAGTGTGGTTTTCTTGTTTAAATACAACCACAGATGGCAGTACAAGTGCCATTTTAGAAATAAATGTCACCGGGCTTTAGTTATGAGCGCGGGCGTTCATGTACGCCCATACTCCTTTGAGGAAAGTTTTATATGATGGACCATGTACGACATACTCCCGGACAGATTTAAAAGTAAAACGTTTGTTTTAAATGAAATTATATGACATACTTGATTTGAAAAGAATTGTTTGTTCCTCGATGGTCCAGGTCGTGACAGAGACAGCCAATCATCAGAGCGAGACACTCTATCTCACCAAATATTTTCCACCACTGGGTTGCCTGCAAAAAAAAATTAATATCCTAAGTAATTCATAGCACCTGCATCAATCCTTTAATACAAAATACGAGGATATTTTTTTAAAATGTGGATTACTATATCAAACAATTCATCCGTGTAATTTTTGCAATTGCGGTTTCCAGATGTAAAGACGTAGTCCGCCACCATAAAGCAATGGTTGACGCATTTAGCTAACGTTCTGGAAGCCTGAGGTTCAGTTTCCAGGGCGGGTCAAAAAATATTACTGATTTTTCAGTGCAATATTCATTATTATATTATCCTGTACTGGAAGTTAAAATAATAGTTACCGTTAGTATGGAGAACATCATTTGAGCCACGTTGAAGGCATGCCTCCAATTGTGGTACGTCACGTTTCTGTAATTCTTCTTGACGCTGAGCAGCCAGCGACACAGCACCGAGTACTCGATGTGGAACCGCTCCACAAAGTCCAGGTCCAGAAACATGCGCAAGCACGCCGTCAACGTGTCGTCGTCGTGGAGGTCAATGTCATCAAAGGCGAGGTTGTGCAGCTGGAAGTGGGCTGACGACGGGACTCGTAGAGTCTGCAAAGTAATCACCATCAGAAAATGTATATTTTTATTATCATAACCATGTTTCTATGTACATATAATGATATATTAAAATTTGTTTAATGCCTGCATTGCTCCCATTCTCTTATACGGCTGTGAAACATGGCACCTTACAAGGGCCCAGAGCAGCCATGTACTGAGTTTTGAGAACAGGTGTCTGCGGAGAATTTTAGGCGTGCGGTGGTTTGACTTTGTGAGGAATGAAGAGATAAGGCGTAGGACGCAACAAATTTTGGTCACAATTGTCGTCAAAAAAGGGCGATTCAGTTGGCTTTGCCATGTACTCCGCATGCCTCCTGAGAGCTGCCATCAAGCTTGCCTCCTTTACAAGGCATCAGGTTCGCACCGCCCAGGACGACCACTGCTGACAATTTGTCGGCAGTTCTCGTCAGAACTTCGGGATGTACAGCTGACTTGGAAGGATGCAAAAGAGTTGGCAGCCGACAGAAAAGTCTGGAGACAGTTTGTGAACTCCATATGCTCCGCTTAGGGAGTGGATATAGTTTAATTATTTAATTAATTATAAATTTACTTACTCTTAATCTTTGGGCATCATCCATAGAAGCTGAAGCATGATAACTCAGAACCTGAAAGAGAAAATTATAAGAAGTTATAGTGACTGCACCATAAAGGTTTCAAATTTATTAGTATTATTTTCTACTTATATTAACAAAGGTAAAATTATATGTAATCAGACTTCTACTTTAACATTTGCCCTGTGGGTGACAGAGAAAATACATCTTGATTATTTTTATTTTTAAACTAAGTTCAGATAACTTATTATTTGTATACCATTTTGAGATGAAACATCATTTATATGAAAGAAGATAAATCCATCATATAAGTGAAAGATACCATATTTCATCACAAGTAGAGACATCTATAATATTGATATATCATTGGTAATAATCCAGTATCTCCCAGTATGTAAAATAATCTGGTTAGGATATTGCATACATCTAAATAAAATAGGGTCTCTGCCTTAGTAAATGCTTTCTCAAACCAACTATATCCATGGATCCAGTGAACTCACACTTGAAGTGTCATGAGAATTATGATATATGTAGGAGTTCCAAAAATTACAGAAATTGTCAATCATGGGTAGGTTTTTTCTATTATTGTTTTTTTTTTATACGAGGTCAAGGGATCAAGGGAGGTTTTTGCATCCCTTATGTCACTGCGACCATATTAGATCTGCTATGACCTCCCTCTATATCATAGCTCACTCTCAAGACCTACATGAGTCATGTAGCTCACAGCCTGTCTTGGTGGAAAAAAATTCACCTTCTCGGAGTTCAGTAGTAGTCCTCCAAGGATGTGACTTCGTTTGCGAGCGAGTGCGTCACAATTAAAGAGAATGTGGATTGGTGTTTCGTTATCCTCCATACAAAGCCTGCATACTGGGGAGTCATGTAGTCCAATTTTGTCATGTGTTTCCTCAGTCTGCGGTGTCCTGTTAAGGTCTTGGTTAGGATCCTTATTTGTTTTTTGCTAAGCTTTAGAGCTTCTGTGGTGAATTTCCGCGAGTACCCCATGATCAGTTCCTTTGCGTGTTTTATCCCTGAGCTCATGGGTAGGCTTACATATTGTTTTCATAAATGTTGTTAATTAATTTGGAAAAGTGATGGAACTTACGTCCAGTGTGACACTCTGCTTAGCCATGGCTGTGATGGCCTTCTCGTACATGTGTGTATTGTGGATTCCCATGCCACAGAATATGGCAAACGCCTCCACAAAGTTTTCATCATTCTTTGTAAACAGCAGACCCTCAAATTTGTTGATGAGCTGCAATTAATAACAAGCTTTCATTAACCCTAGACTACGGGACTTGTTTCACTAATGTGCAAAGGCAAATAGCCGCAAGTTAAAAACAGTAGTTTTGAGACGAAGAGTTTCAAAATGATGCTTTTTGCCAAAACATGTATCAAATAAAATTTTGCGGCTATTTGGATAATGAATATCTCAGTAAAGGAAAGAGATAGAGCAAAATCTGTGATTGTATATGATAGAAGCCAGTTTTATGAATGCTATGAGCCGTGTTAAGCCAAGCAGACGGAACTTAAGTTACGGCTAGTTGCCTTTACACATTAGTGATATGAAAAAATCACATTTTACCAAAAATGTTTATAAAAGACAATTAAAAAATAAGTTTAACATGTTTTTAGAGAATATGATATACAAAACGAACATAAAATTTAAGTAATTATTTGTTTTTAATTAATGTTTTACTTAGTAAATACCACTATTTCTTAAAATCTACTGTGACACGTGTTTCGATGCATTCCGCATCATTTTCAAACACCGCATCATTTTCAAACACCAATTTACGGTGTTTGAAAATGATGCGGAATGCATCGAAACACGTGTCACAGTAGATTTTAAGAAATAGTGGTATTTACTAAGTAAAATATTAATTAAAAATGGATAGATTTTACCACAAAGTGACTGCCGAATCAATCAATGAAATAATTATTTGTTAACACATTGTTGTCGGGCGTTTTTTTCATCAACCCTGACCCTAATTATACTCAGACAATCTGCCACCCGACCCTCAGTATACTAATCACAAGTAACCACACACCCAATTCCGATCTGTACAATGTTTTTTTGCATCTCTCGTGCTATACCAAAAGTAAGCAAAAATAAAGCTTATAAGCGTCTTCCGCTCTTTACCAACAGTATGTAAAAGACGCTATTAAGCATTTCCCGCAAACACTGTGTTCAGATGACTTTGTTTAGTGCCTGATCTAATTGGAACGTTACTCTATTTGAGCCGAAGATATAAGGAAAAGTGATATACCTGGATTACTCCAATGATTTGTCCTGAGGAATTCTTAATAGCCATACACAGAATGGTTGTGTGTTTAAAGTTGGTTCCTTCATCAACAGATGCATCAAATCTTTCATCCTCGTATGCATTAGGAATGTTTACCGTCTAGAAATTACAAAACAAGAAATATCGTCAGAACATGGTCCATATTTAAAAGATGAGTTATTCCATATGGCAGATAATGAATTTCATAAAACATTTCATTCATTCGAACCCTTATCCGCACCCCAATGGTGCATAGGGCACTGCATCATATAAACACAATGTTTTCTTGATCATTAACACATGAAGGAAAGGTGATCAGCCCTCCGCTTCAGGTACCAGTCCAGGGTAATATTGAATAAATATTAGGGTGAAAAAATCACTTATATTTATTTGACACCCCCTGGGAATCGAACCCGGGACCTCCAGTACGGTAGCCGAGCGTGCTGACCATTACACTACGGAGACGGAGAATAATATACACAGACAGTTAATATATAAATTTATTATATTAAAAAATAATAATAAATTACCTCTCCTGTGGTAGCTACATAGCCGGTGATGCCAATGTTTATGGGAAATCTGCTTTCAAATGGGCTGAAAAGAAAAGAAAACGTAATAAGATTGTACTCTCAAATATACAAAGTAAGTACGTGACCGGCTGTGCGAGAAGCCGCATGTGGTAGATTTTTTTTAGATATATCGACTGTGGTATAGTTTACCAAAACCTACCTAGTTCGGGCATCAGTTTCATCTCTGGTCAGGTCGTTTGCCTCGAAGTCGAAAACTCTTGAGAAACTACCTTTGGATGCCTCATGGACGAGCAGCACCTGGGGAGGAAAATGACTGTCATGAACATGTAACAGCAACACAAGCAATACATAGCATTGCTCATGGCGGACGGCGCGCTTCTTGACGGCCGCCGATATTGAGTATTTTGATATCTCAACATAAATTATGAAGAATATGGAAGTCTGGGTATTTATAGGGCTAACGGCTTGTCATAGGATGGTTTAAGTGATTATTTCAAAGAAGTGTTTTTTACTCCAATGGGTCAGTCATCTGACAACCACACTACACAAATATCAGAAGTCATATTTATGCTTCAATTGGCACTTTTTTTCCATGCTAGTTGTTGGCACCATCTATGGTTGAGTTGAGTAAGTTTTTTTTGAAAATTAGCAAAGACCTTTATTTAAGATTTTTTCCGATTTATTTTACATACTAGGACGCTTGAATTTATCATTTAAAATTTTAGATTAAACAGATATTTTTACCAGTTATTTAAAATTTCAATCGCGCGTTTTTACGCGACACTTAAATTAAATTATTGAAAATAAAAAATTGGCCCTCCAAAACTTTCCAAACCGCTTTGCTACCTCCTCACGTTTGGCTCCTTTGGTCCAAGAGGCTGCGGACCCCTGACCTAAACCAACCTGTGACTGGTCATCGACATGACGCTATTGTTGTAATGTGAGTGTACCTGCACCCGCTGGCACTGTATGAGGCTCTGCGTGTGCGTGAGGATGCGCAGCACCATGTGCTCGATGGTGCTCTGCTCCTCGAAGATCATGCGCGCGAGGTCCAGCAGCACCTGGTTGCGGCGCACCTCCAGCTGCGAGCGCTCGTACAGCTGCGCGTTGCGCAGCCCGATGCCGCAGAACTGCAGGTAGCCGGCGAACACCATCTCGTCGTTGGCCGTGAACGGGGAGTCGCTTTGCTTGTTGATCACCTGCACACACCAGCAAATTGGAAATATAATAAAGCTGTCCCACCGCATTCCCAGACCTTCTCTTGATACAGAAGCATGTAATATGTTTTTTTTTGTTGAAATAAATCTAGGCTTCCTGACAGACCTTGTCTTGCAAATCGGAAAAAATAATAATACTGAAAGCTGTCCCACCGCATTCCCAGACCTTCTCTTGATACAGAAGCATCCAGGCTTCCTGACATACCTTCTCTTGCAAAGCTGTCCCACCGCATTCCCAGATCTGATACAGAAGCATCCAGGCTTCCTGACAGACCTTCTCTCGCAAAGCTGTCCCGCCACATTCCCAGGTCTGATACAGAAGTATCTAAGCTTCCTGACAAACTTTCCTTTCCAAACAATTTTTTTTAAACTAAGTTGTGAAGATGCATATTAATTATAGTGGACCATGGATCATCTTCGTCTTCCTGGCTCCATCCCATTTTATCGTCTTTGTAAGAGGGTGAAGAATCACCCCCGCTGTCTGGCAGCGAGGGTGATTCTTCTCTCGGTGATTCAAAGACTGACAAAATGTCTTGCTTGCAGGATTGCAGGTCATGGGCAACGTCATCTAGGCCATGCCTTCGAATCGAAAGTAAAATTTAATTAAAAACATTTTTACTAACCTGAGCTACACCGATGACGTCACCATTGAAATCCTTAATGGGCATGCAGAGGAGGGTCCTTGTTCTGTATCCGGTCAGGACATCGATATCGTGGTTAAATCTCTCGTCCTGTGAACAAACAAAGAAAAACGTAAAACATTATTCTTGAATCACTAGAACTTCACTAGAGACATCTATTGGTGAGATGAAGA
This sequence comes from Brachycentrus maculatus, assembly GCF_059751285.1. Taxonomy (NCBI): domain Eukaryota; kingdom Metazoa; phylum Arthropoda; class Insecta; order Trichoptera; family Brachycentridae; genus Brachycentrus; species Brachycentrus maculatus. Next base: position 1,470,121 of record NW_028281199.1, read on the forward strand.
AAAACTTTTTTTTTAGCAGAAACTCTTATATTAGTATGTGAGCTCCGAATCCTGGATAATAATCACGCACATGAGAAACGCCAGAAAATATCATTTTATTTTTTTATTATTTTACCTTAGAATTTGACCAGTTAATTTATTTACAGCATTTTGAGTGTGTCCAAATTCTTCAGAAATCTGGATTATCTCCAATTATAAGAGTTAATTTTCATACAATTTTTTGACATCTCATCATGATTACTGATAACTTTAGATATTTTAATAAAATATCTAAAGTTATCAGTAATCATGATGAGATGTAGATGTCAATAAGAATGTTACCGATAGTCTTGTGATTTTTAATATTAATTTATTAGCCAATAAACCAACATTATGACAAAAATCTATTATAAATTTCTACCTATTAAGCACGAAACGCTGTTGTACATATTACGTTTAGTATGTATGTTATATTGCAAAATATGTATGTTTATATTATACCGTTATGTGAAGTGCATAGTGGATTCCGGGCGAGGAATGCAAGAGCCAGGATGCACTCGAGTGCATGGTGAAAGAGAAGAAGTGTTATTATTGTTTGTAGCCGGGCCATTTCGTAGTTCAGTGAAAATATGAAAAATAGTTGAAGAATGTTTGGATGCCCCAAACATAATATGCGATATTTTACGATCTGAGGGATGCAAAATGGAGCGAGATGCTTACTATTGTGTATGCATCTATCCAGACGTGATTTACTAAAGCTTTGAGCTTTATGTTGTCTGTCTATAAAAATATGATCTGTACTTTCTATCATTAGAATCCTAACTGTCCATCAAACCTCATAGCTTAGTTTTTTCCTCTACCTCCTTCCCTAAACTCCCCTTTTCCTTTGCCTTCCTTATTTTCATTAATTTGTAATTTATATATATTTTTAATGTTCAAGTACTATCTACCCTCGGATTGCAAACAGCTACTTATATAAGATATTTATTGATTTGGCATTTGATTTGTAGAATTGTATGGATACATAAGGACCGTCAGTCCATTTGATCTTCACATTCGTTTGAAAATGCCATAACTAGGCGAAACAATTGTCACAATATTAATTTTTTATGTGTTTTTGTTAATAAAATACAACTTAGTAGACTCAAAAAATCTGTGTATGATTTAAAAATAAATAGATAAAAAAGCTTTATAAGATATCAAAACGTATCCAACATCACTAGAATATTTTTGGTTGGTTGGAAGATATTGCTTTTTAACAATAAATCCGCCAATATACTTATTTATTTTCTGTACATGAAGTTTAAATAAAACAAAATAAAAATTAAAGTGGAACTGGGCAGGTCATGTGGCACGCATGTCTGAGGATAGATGGACCAAAAAGGTGCTTGATTGTAAGTTCAGACCTCAGTACTGCTTAGAAGCAAGACGTCGGGCTTCGACTCAATTGATTTGCCACGTTATTATAAGCATCGCCATTGCTGTTCTCACCCTTATAATTGGCAAATAAATATTAAATTAAATTAATTAATAATAAAAATTAAATTGCGTCTTAACGAATACTGGCCATGATGGTAAAAATAAAGTTGGTTGTATCGCAAAAAAACTATTTGCTCACTCCTTTCAACAACGTTGTATTTAAAAAAAAAATTTCAGGAGATCGTTTTTAAAGTTTAAAAATATAATGAAATGTATTAAAAATAAATATCAAGCCACTGTTACGTTACGTGTGCATTGAGATCGGGATTCTTTCCACGTTTTCATTTTCATATGCATGTATATCTATTCTGTTTTCACATATCGCTCACTTCTTTCAACATCAAAAAACTTGATTTTTCAGGAGATCATTTTTAAAGTTTTAAAATATAATGAAATGTATTAAAAATAAATATCAAGCAACTTATTGAACTTTTCACTGTGCAACAGATCTTTTTAGGTAAAACCTGAATGTTTTTTCTCCAATTGAAAAATATTTAGTATATTTAAAAAAATAATTTAACAATGCCTTTCCTTCAAAATGCGAAACCAACACTTTCTGCCCTGTAGCGGGTAAATATTAAGTGAAAAGTATGCCGCTTTTGCTAGGATATAGTACATTTTCTGTGCACAACTGAAAATTGACGATTTTTGATATATGACGTTGTTGAAAGGAGTGAGCGAATTATTTGCAAATTGGCGTGCTGCCATCTTTTTACGAAACAGTGTATTTTTTATACTTTCATTAATCACACGAAAAATGTCAGAGAAGCTCGGAGTGGTAACTAAATTTTAAAAAATAAGAGGACAAACATTTTGATGAACGACCAATTATTATGATTCGGCAAATATGGCGAGCGCAAACCTTTTTGTCCGCCACGATGAAACAAATTGTAAAGGCGAGATAAAGCAATCTATTTCTTGGAAAATTTATTATTTTCCATTATTTAGCAATCATTCCAAACGACCTTACTCCATCCTTACTCTCCTCTGCGCATTCATAAGAAAGAAATTTTCATTATGAAAATAATTGAATATCTGGAACTTGCGTTATTTTTGTAAATCATGCAAAATCTGACGTCTAAAGTGGATTATTTTTTGTGCGAATATTTGGGGTTTATTTCATTGTTTGTTTCTTCCATTTTGTCATAGAACGAATCCGAAATTCTTCAATCTTTCGTGGTTCGGAAATCATAATACAATCGTAAGTTGAGATAAGAATGGAGCTTTCATTTTGAAGTTTATAAATGAAATGGGTTATTTTGAATGTCATTTTTTGACATATCCACGAAGATGAAGAAGAACATGGAAATCTGGGCATAAACGGGGCTATGACAGTCATACGCTGGTTTAAGTGATCACACGTGTAACATTCACCAATTCTACCCATTATTGCTAACCACACTACTCAAATTCTTGGAAGTTCTATGTAAGTATGTGAACCAATTTTGAAAAAGTCCCGTGGTTCAGTGTCGCGGACTCTTAAGTCATAGTTTCTCGGTTCGAACCCACTCTACCACAATTTGATACCTATTTCTAATGCATCCCAACTTATCGACTTTGGAAACTGTTGGAGTCAGCTCTCCTCGTCCTCAGGTTGTCGTCATTTTATCATGGACAGCATCACCTAGGCCATGCCTTCGAATCATGTTATCATTCTGCAGCATTCATGAATTTTTGGTCTTCCTGTAGATGTCTTTTGAGGACGATCTATGGACGATTGCCTGGTTCACAATATGTTCAGGTTCTCAGCGTCCTATGTGCCCATACAACCTCAATTTCCTTTCTTATACCTTACCATCGATGTATGTTACACCCAGGCTTCCACGAATGCGTGAACTCTTTATTTTATATGAATATATATATATATATATATATATATATATATATATATATATATATATATATATATATATATATATATATATATATATATATATATATATATATATATATATATATATATATATATATATATATAAATATAAATCCGTCCGCCTCCGTAGTGTAATGGTCAGCATGCTCGGCTAACGTTCTGGAGGATTCGTTCGAATATTACACTGGACTGGTACCTGAAGTGGAGGGCTGATCACCTTTCCTTCATGTGTAATCGATCGAGATAACACTGCATTTATATGAAGCAGTGCCCTATGCACCATTGGGGGCGGTAAGGGATTTATTATTTTTATTATACATAAATAAATATATATATATATTATATATATATATATATATATATATATATATATATATATATATATATATATATATATATATATATATATATATATATATATATATATATATATATATATATATATATATATATATATATATATATATATATATATATATATATATATATATATATATATATATATATATATATATATATATATATATACACACACACACAAACGCATGTACGTACGTGTGTATGTGTGTGTGTGTGTGTGTGTAAAATATTAAATGGGGCCGATTGTAGACCATTTCCTACTTAATATTCGCGTCAGGCAGAACGTGTGGTGTTTCGGAAGAAAAGTTTTTGCAAAACGGAACGTCTATGTATCATTGTCGGCAGAAAATAATTTTGTGTGAAAACATGACACTGTTCATAGTTATGCGAGGGATTAAGTGAAATTTAAGGGCGGGCCCACATACGAAACGAATAACAATAATCCTGTACGTGTTTCACAAAGTTATGTTTGTGATAAATCTGGATTATCCACATTAGTTGTGACATTGGTAAACAAGGAATAATATATATCGGATAAATAAAGGATCAGTCGGCGATTGTCAACACGAACGCGACTAATTATCAAAATTTATATTGCAGTGTTCGAACGGTGGTATAAGAAAATAATGCTTTTCGTACATGGAAATTATTATTTCTTTTTAAAAGAGAAATATTTGTGGTTTTATTATTTACACAAGCATTTCAATTTCATACTATTTCTGCGAGCCTAAGCGGCTGGAAGTGCAGTGTTCGAACGGTGGTATTAGAAAATAATGCTTTTCTTACATGGAAATTATTATTTCATTTTAAAAGAGAAATATTTGTGGTTTTATTATTTACACAGACATTTCAATTTCATACTATTTCTGCGAGCCTAAGCGGCTGATTGTTTGAAATAGGTATCAAATTGTGGTAGAGTGGGTTCGAACCAAGAAATTCTGAGTTTGCGACACTAACCAACGGGACCACAAACCGACACAACTGCATTTATTGTTTACCTTGCTTATAATGTACAAGGTTTATGGATCAAATAAAAGAGTTTCTGCTTACTAAAACGCTTCTTTACATCTCACCAATAGATGTCTCTAGTGAAGTTCTAGTGATTCAAGAACAAGGTTTCTAAATTGGTTCATATATATAGAACTTCCAAGAATTTGAGTAGTGTGGTTGTCAATAATGGGTAGAATTGGTGAATGTTACTCGTGTGTAAAGTGATCACTTAAACCAGCCTATGACGGTCGTCAGCCCCGTAAATTCCCAGACTTCCATATTCTTCTTCATCTTTGATGAGATGTCAAAAAACAATATAAAAAGATATTTTATTTAAACCTGTGTTGGGAACGGGAGGGATAATCTAGTGTGGACCAATCAGGAACTCCACGGCATAATGCTAGGCTGAGATAAGCATTATCGATAAAATGAAGAAAGGTGTGTTGAGATGGTTTGGGCATATGGATCGAATGAGTGAAGAAAGGAGAGTTAAACAAATTTATGAGGTGAGTACTTTGTATTAGAGGAAAATATAATAAAATATATTCGTATTAGTACTACAATACATATCGCTCACTCCTTTCAAGAACGTCATAAATCAAAAATCGTCAATATTCAGTTGTGCATGTTTTTGGAATGCCCAGAAAATGTACTATATCCCAGTAAAAACGGCATATTTATAACTTAATATTTACCCGCTACAGGGCAGAAAGTTTTGTTTTTGCATTTTGAAGAAATGGTATTGTTTAATTATTTTTACAAATATACTTAATATTTTTCAAACGGAGAATAAACCTTCAGGATTTACCTAAAAAGATCTATTGCACAGTAAAAAGTTAAATAAGTGGCTTGATATTTATTTTTAATACATTGTACGTAGTATATTTTTAAACTTTAAAAACGTTTTCCTGAAAAATCAAGTTTTTTGATTTATGACGTTCTTGAAAGGAGTGCGCGATATACAGTCAGTGTGAAAACCCGCATATTATGAAGAGACGGGTACGTCTCGAAACCGATTGACATAAAAATCTCGGTGAGTGGTTATATACTAATATTATTAACATTTTTGCAAAAAAAAGTTAATTCTTTAATATCTACCACCAAATAAAGACAAAATATTATTGATTAATTTTCAAATTCGATACGATTTAATATAGTAGACACAACCCATTAAAGAATCTCCTAATTTATAGTATTTCTTAGTGTGATTTATATCGCATTATCATCATGTTACGGGTTGAATTCACCCCCGCAAGTGTTGCAGCCCATCTCAGCCTCCACCGACTCTCAAATTACTGGAAAAAGTATAGCGGCTAGTCTGCTACGACAAAACTAATGAGTTTCATCAGGAAATTTTTAATTAACTCAGAGAAATTGAATAACGTTCCGATACTGAAAGCGACTCGAGAAAAGTAGATTTTCATTTTAAAAATGTTAGACAATGATTAGGGTACGTCATGGATTTTATAATCTAAAGAAATTTTTAATTATGATGTTAAATTCTTAGCCATGTAACCGATCTTTATTGTGAAAATGTTATTTTATAAAATTATTAAGGAACTCTTATAATCCATACATTCATAAAGTTTTACCATTAAAATAATTCCATTTGAAAGCTATAATTCTTTAATTTAAGTTTTACTTGGTTTTACCACATTTTCTTAAAATATATTGTGACACGTGACACGTATTTAAAAAAAAATCTTAAATGTGCTTAAAAAATTACATTTTAAAAGATTTTAAAATGTAATTTTTATAAAGGAAAATATTAAAAAATAAATAGATATTACCACAAAGTGACTGCCCAATCAATTAATGAGTAATTATCGCAGTTTTTTTTAACTCCGCAAGTGTAAAAGAAACAACAATAAATGTATTTTTTTAATAAGTAAAGTGTGTGTACACGACGGATTCTTCAGTTCTTTGGACACGTTGCGCGTGGAAATGAGGATAGCCTGGAACGACTGGCTATGATCGGTAGCCTGGAGGGGAAGAGAGGAAGAGGAAGATCCCCACACGATGGACCGATCAAGCTAAGACAGCAGCAGGCACCTCGGTGGTTGGAGCGCTACGTGCAGCGCAGTCAAGGGATAACTGGAGAAGAGTCATTGCTTACGCAAGGGTCACAACCCCCAGTAATGAGGAATAAGACGAAGAAGAAAAAGGAGCATAATTTGTGAAATTTAAGAGACAAAATAAAGTATTTATTGTAACTGCAGATAGTTGGTAGAATTTCATTATGAATTGTTGGGTAATATATTCAAAATTAAACACAGTTATTGGATTGAATTCTACTTTTGTATACATATATATGATAATATGTGACGCGTTTTGTCTTATTAAGACATTATCAAACACAACATAGTGTATGATAATGCCTTAATAAGACGAAACTCGTCATATTTTATCATATATCGCTCACCCCTTTCAACAACGTCATAAATCAAAAATCGTCAATTTTCAGTTGTGCATGTTTTCGGAATACTCAGAAAATGTACAATATCCCAGCAAAAACGGCATATTTTTAACTTAATATTTACCCGCTACAGGGCACAAAGTGTTGTTTTTGCATTTTAAGGAAATGTATTGCTTAATATTTTTTTTTAAATATCCTAAATACTTTTGAAATGGAGAAAAACATTCAGGTTTTACCTAAAAACATCTGTTACACACTAAAAAGTCCAATAAGTGGCTTGATACATTTTAATACATTTCATTTTATTTTTATACTTTAAAAACAATCTTCTGAAAAATCAAGTTTTTTGATATATGACATTGTTGAAAGGAGTGAGCGATATAAGTATGTAAATCAAAGTAGAATTCAATCTAATAACCGTGTTTAATTTTGTATATATTACCCAACAATACAAAACGAAGTGTTAAGGATATCAGACAAGCGATTTGTGATTCATTGCCGAGTTGAAAACATTATATGGAATATTGTACTGAAAATATTTATGTTTTTCACCAATAATTTTTCCCTACAAACAGAAGTTTCTCCATAGTAAACAAAAATATTTACTCGACAATAAAAATATAGTACAATATCTTCTCTGGACATCTGCCACACGACTTCAAGATTAATATTATAGAGAAAAACTTTTATAGCGACATTTTCGTAAAATACTATTTACACTGGCTTTATACTCGTATATGGAGTTGGCAAAAGAAGGATGAAAGTAGACTGAATGCAGTCGAAATGCGATCTCTCAGAAGAATGTGCGACAATGTATGATAGATGTGCGAATAGTGAAATAAGGAAGGAATGCAAAGCTGAGATAAGCATTATCGATAAAATTAAGAAAGGTGTGTTGAGATGGTTTGGACATGTAGAAGAAATGAGTGAGGAAAGAACGGTAAAACAAATTTATGAGGCGAATGTTAGTGGGAAAAGAAGCAGAGGAAGACCGAAAAAAACATGGCACGATCAGGTATGCCAAATACTTGAAAGTGGTCAGGTTAGGAGTCGTAACAATCGGCGGGTATGTATGAGGAGATGCATGAACGTGGAAGAGGCGAAGAATGTTTGCAAGGACAGAGTGGTATAGCGCTCTATTCTCTCTGCCTACCCCTGCGGGGAAGCGGCGTGATGGTTAGTTAGTAAGTTAGTTATACTCGTATATATGATGATTAAAAACATAAATGCGATGAATGAATAATATTTTGTTGAAGGAAATTTTTCGTTTATAATTTATATTTGTAAAATGGTATTTTTAAACAAATATAAGGAGAAGAAAATATAAAATATCTCAAGAGGGATAGTCCGAAAGCATTTTGGCACTTTAGTTATCAGTATTGGGTAACATGAAATTGATTTTCTTATCACTAATAGAGACATAATATAATACATATATTGAAAAATTGTGTTTTGAAGGCCAAATATACAATAAATCGCAACTTAATTTTCTTGAGACCCAGGTAACAATTGACATAATTAATTTTTTGCTTAAAATGCCGTTGTTATATTGAAAATTTAAGTTTTATTCGAAAAAAATACATAGTTTTGAAAATAAAAGAGTTATTGAAGGGTAAGAAGTTTGTCCGCCTCCGTAGTGTAATGGTCAGCAAGCTCGGCTACCGTTCTGGAGGTCCCGGGTTCGATTCCCAAGGGGGGTCAAATAAATATAAGTGATTTTTTCACTCTAATATTTATTCAATATTACCCTAAACTGGTACCTGAAGCGGAGGGCTGATCACCTTTCCTTCGTGTGTTAACGATCAAGATAACACTGCGTTTATATGACGCAGTGCCCTATGCACCATTGGGGTGCGGATAAGGGTTTTATATATTATATAAGAAGTTTACACTACGGAGGCGGACTCCGCCTCCGTAGTGTAATGGTTAGCACGCTTGGCTACCGTACTGGAGGTCCCGGGTTCGATTCCCAGGAGGGGTCAAATAAATATAAGTGATTTTTTCACTGTGATATTTATTCAATATTACCCTGGACTGGTACCTGAAGCGGAGGGCTGATCACCTTTCCTTCGTGTGTTAACGATCAAGATAACACTGCGTTTATATGATGCAGTGCCCTATGCACCATTGAAGTGCGGATAAGGGTTTAAAAAAAATAAGTTAAGAAAAAATATGAAATAAAATTTTGCATATAAAAATATTTTTGTCGGGTTGTGGTCCCGTGGTTAGTGTCGCGGTCTCTTAAGTCAGAGTTTCTCGGTTCGAACCCCTCTACCACTATTTGATACCTATTTCTGAAAATGAACCGCTTAGGCTCGCACAGAAATAGTATGAAGTATAAATATTTGTGAAAATAATAAAAACACAAATATTTCTCTTTAAAAAAAAACTTGTCTTTTACCACTTCAGTTAATTTATTTTAACGACTAGTTTCGGAAGCTACAGATCTTCTGGTCTGAATATAAACAAGTGAATTATTATTATATATAGAACTTCCAAGAATTTGAGTAGTGTGATTGTCAATAACGGGTAGGATTGGTGAATGTTACACGTGTGTAAAGTGATTACTTAAACCAGCCTATGACGGTCGTCAGCCCCGTAAATGCCCAGACTTCCATATTTTCTTCATCTTTGATGAGATGTCAAAAAATAATATGATATAACACCAAATTCGATTTTAAATACCCTTCCTAAAATTATTTTGTAACATCTCATCAAAGATGAAGAAGAATATGGAAGTCTGGGCATTTACGGGGCTGACGACCGTCATAGGCTGGTTTAAG